>NW_027590871.1:0-5000 GCF_964213995.1 Mustelus asterias
TGTGTGTGTATGTGTGTGTGGGTGGGTGTGAGTGTGTGTGGGGTCAGTGTGTGTGTGGGGGGGGGGCGGTCAGTGTGTGCGTGTGTGTGGTGTCAGTGTGTGCGTGGGTGGTGTGTGTGTGTGTGGTGTGTGTGTGGGGTCAGTGTGGGTGTGTTTGTGTGTGTGAGGTCAGTGTGTGTGGGGTGTTTATGTGTGTGTGGGTGTGTGGGGGGTGCATGTGGGGTCAGTGTGTGTGTGGGTTGGAGGGACTATGTGTGTAGGTGTGAGGGGGTCAGTGTGTGTGGTATGTGGGTATGGTGTGTGTGTGTGTGTGTGTGGTGGGGCGTGGTGGTTGGGGCAGGGATGATATCCTTCCTGTATCTCCCATCACGAACCCTATAGTTATGCCCCCTTGTAATAGCTCCATCCACCCGAGGAAATAGTCTTTGAACGTTCACTCTATCTATCCCCTTCATCATTTTATAAACCTCTATTAAGTCTCCCCTCAGCCTCCTCCGCTCCAGAGAGAACAGCCCTAGCTCCCGCAACCTTTCCTCATAAGACCTACCCTCCAAACCAGGCAGCATCCTGGTAAATCTCCTCTGCACTCTTTCCAGCGCTTCCACATCCTTCTTATAGTGAGGTGACCAGAACTGCACACAATATTCCAAATGTGGTCTCACCAAGGTCCTGTACAGTTACAGCATAACCCCACGGCTCTTAAACTCCAACCCCCTGTTAATAAAAGCTAACACACTATAGGCCTTCTTCACAGCTCTATCCACTTGAGTGGCAACCTTTAGAGATCTGTGGATATGAACCCCAAGATCTCTCTGTTCCTCCACAGTCTTCAGAACCCTACCTTTGACCCTGTAATCCACATTTAAATTAGTCCTACCAAAATGAATCACCTCACATTTATCAGGGTTAAACTCCATTTGCCATTTTTCAGCCCAGCTTTGCATCCTATCTATGTCTCTTTGCAGCCTACAACAGCCCTCCACCTCATCCACTACTCCACCAATCTTGGTGTCATCAGCAAATTTACTGATCCACCCTTCAGCCCCCTCCTTTAAGTCATTAATAAAAATCACAAAGAGCAGAGGACCAAGCACTGATCCCTGCGGCACTCCACCAGCAACCTGCCTCCAATCCGAAAATTTTCCATCGACCACCACCCTCTGTCTTCGATCAGACAGCCAGTTACCTATCCAATCAGCCAACTTTCCCTCTATCCCACACCTCCTCACTTTCATCATAAGCCGACCATGGGGGACCTTATCAAACGCCTTACTAAAATCCATGTATATGACATCAACTGCCCTACCTTTTTCAACACACTTAGTTACCTCCTCAAAAAATTCTATCAAATTTGTGAGGCACGACTTGCCCTTCACGAATCCATGCTGACTATCCCGGATTAATCCGCATCTTTCTAAATGGTCGTAAATCCCATCTCTAAGGACCTTTTCCATCAATTTACCAACCACCGAAGTAAGACTAACCGGTCTATAATTACCAGGGTCATTTCTATCTTTGTCTCGACACTGGACACAGGTGAGGTCCCAGAGGATTGGAGGATAGCTAATGTGGTCCCGTTATTTAAGAAGGGTAGGAAGGATAACCCGGGAAATTATAGGCCGGTGAGCTTGACGTCCGTGGTAGGGAAGTTGTTGGAGAGGATTCTTAGAGATAGGATGTATGCGCATTTAGAAAGGAATAAACTCATTCACGATAGTCAGCAGGGTTTTGTGAGAGGGAGGTCATGCCTCACTAACCTGGTGGAGTTTTTTGAAGAAGTGACTAGAATGGTTGACGAGGGAAGGGCAGTGGATGTCGTCTATATGGACTTTAGTCAAGCGTTTGACAAAGTCCCTCATGGTAGGTTGGTGCAAAAGTTTGGATCTCATGGGATAAAGGGGGAGGTGGCTAGATGGGTGGAGAACTGGCTTGGCCACAGAAGACAGAGGGTGGTAGTGGAAGGGTCTTTTTCCGGCTGGATGCCTGTGACTAGTGATGTTCCGCAGGGCTCTGTGTTGGGACCTCTGCTGTTTGTGATTTATATAAACGATCTGGAAGAAGGTGTAACTGGGGTGATCAGTAAGTTTGCGGACGACACAAAAATGGCTGGACTTGCAGATAGTGAGGAACATTGTCAGAGGCTACAGAAGGATATAGATAGGCTGGAAATTTGGGCAAAGAAATGGCAGATGGAGTTCAATCCAGATAAATGCGAAGTGATGCATTTTGGTAGAACTAACATCGGGGGGAGCTATACAATAAATGGCAGAACCATAAAGGGTGTAGATACGCAAAGGGACCTGGGTGTGCAAGTCCACAGATCCTTGAAGGTAGTGAATAAGGCATATGGCATGCTTGCCTTTATAGGACGGGGCATAGAGTATAAAAGTTGGGGTCTGATGTTGCAGTTGTATAGAAACGCTGGTTCGGGCGCATTTGGAATACTGCGCCCAGTTCTGGTCGCCACACTACCAGAAGGACGTGGAGGCTTTAGAGAGAGTGCAGAGGAGGTTTACCAGGATGTTGCCTGGTATGGAAGGGCTTAGTTATGAGGAGAGATTGGGTAAACTGGGGTTGTTCTCACTGGAAAGACGGAGGATGAGGGGTGACCTAATAGAGGTGTATAAAATTATGAAAGGCATAGATAGGGTGAACGGTGGGAAGCTTTTTCCCAGGTCGGTGGTGACGTTCACGAGGGGTCATAGGTTCAAGGTGAGCGGGGGGAGGTTTAACACGGATATCAGAAGGACGTATTTTACACAGAGGGTGGTGGGGGCCTGGAATGCGCTGCCAGGCAAGGTGGTGGAGGCGGACACACTGGGAACGTTTAAGACTTATCTAGATAGCCACATGAACGGAGTGGGAATGGAGGGATACAAAAGAATGGTCCAGTTTGGACCAGGGAGCGGCGTGGGCTTGGAGGGCCGAAGGGCCTGTTCCTGTGCTGTATTGTTCTTTGTTCTTTGTTTCTTGCGCACGATACAGGCAAAGCATACCGTTCATAGAGTACATAGGGGAGAAGAATTTGATTTATTATTGTCACATGTATTGGGGTACAGTGAAAAGTATTGTTTCTTGCGCGCTATATAGACAAAGCATACCATTCATAGAGAAGGAAAGGAGAGGATGCAGAATGTAGTGTTCCAGTCATAGCTCGGGTGCAGAGAAAAATCAACTTAATGCAAGGTAGGTCCATTCAAAAGTCTGACAGCAGCAGGGAAGAAGCTGTTCTTGAGTCGGTTGGTACGTGATCTCCGACTTTTGTATCTTTTTCCCGGACGGAAAAAGGTGGAAGAGAGAATGTCCGAGGTGTGTGGGGGTCCTTGATTATAGAGTGGCAAGATGGCATTGTGGTTAGCGCTGCTGCCTCACAGCGCCAGGGACCCGGGTTCGATTCCCGGCTTGGGTCACTGTCTGTGTGGAGTTTGCACCTTCTCCCTGTGTCTGCGTGGGTTTCCTCCGGGTGCTCCGGTTTCCTCCCACAGTCCAAAAGACATGCTGGTTAGGGTGCATTGGCCGTGATAAAAATCCCTCAGCGTTACCCAAACAGGCTCCGGAGTGTGGCGACTTGGGGATTTTCACAGTAACTTCATTGTGGTGTTAATGTAAGCCTACTCTTGACAAATAAATAAAAATTATCCTGGCTTTGCTGAGGCAGCGGGAAGTGTAGACGGAGTCAATGGATGGGAGGCTGGTCCAACACGCTATCCGTTGAGCCACAGAATCACATATGTGGGGGAAGGGGGGGATCAGGATATTGAATTCGATGATCAGTTGTGACCATAATGATTGACGGAGCAGGTTTGAAGGGCCGAATGGCCTTCTCCTGCTCCCAGTCTCTCTGTTTCTGTGTTCTGGTGGACTGAAAGACATTCTGTGAAGACAAGGCTCTCCCTTCTCATCTCCCCAGGTAACGAGACACATCCTGGGACCAATGAGTCGAAAGTGATCACAGTTCTACACGGTAAGTCTTTCAGGATTGGCTGAGAGCCTGCGATAGATGAGGGAGAGTGGGGTGCGCGGAGGAACACATGGGGGAAACCGGATTCTAAAGTAATCGCTCTGCCCCACTCTCTCCCTCTGTCAACCCAAACACCTCCCCGTTTGTTTCTGCTTATCCATCGCCTCACAGTGACGATAGTTTTAAAGTTTTAAGTTGAGAACACAACGCAGGGCCGAAAAGTGGGAGCAGGCCATTCGGCCCTACAAGCCTGCCCCGCCATTTAACACAATCATGGCGGGACACGGTGGCCCAGTGGTTGGCACTGCTGCCTCACAGCGCCAGGGACCTGGGTTCGATTCCCGGCTTGGGTCACCGTGCGGCCAAATTCTCCTCCAACTCTGTTTTCCAGTTTGCTGACGACAGCACTGTAGTGGGTCGGACCTCAAACAATGACAGGAAAGAGATAGAGAATCTGGTGAACCGGTGCGGCGACAATAATCTCTCCCTCAATGTCAACAAAATGAAGGAGATTGTCATCGACTTCAGGAAGCGTAAAGGAGAACATGCCCCTGTCTACATCAATAGGGACAAAGTGAAAATTTGATTTGATTTATTATTGTCACATATATCGGGATACAGTGAAAAGTATTGTTTCTTGCGCGCTATACAGACAAAGCATACCGTTCATAGAGTACATAGGGGAGAAGGATTTGATTTATTATTGTCACATGTATTGGGATACAGTGAAAAGTATTGTTTCTTGCGCGCTATACAGACAAAGCATACCGTTCATAGAGTACATAGGGGAGAAGGATTTGATTTATTATTGTCACATGTATTGGGATACAGTGAAAAGTATTGTTTCTTGCGCGCTATACAGACAAAGCATACCATTCATAGAGTACATAGGGGAGAAGGATTTGATTTATTATTGTCACATGTATTGGGATACGGGGAAAAGTATTGTTTCTTGCGCGCTATACAAAGCATACTGTTCATAGAGTACATAGGGGAGAAGGATTTGATTTATAAAGAACAAAGAACAAAGAAAATTACA
>NW_027590871.1:10000-117500 GCF_964213995.1 Mustelus asterias
AACACCATCCACCAGGTACACGGTACCTACTCTTGCAACTCGGCCAACGTTGTCTACCTGATACGCTGCAGGAAAGGATGTCCCGAGGCATGGTACATTGGGGAGACCATGCAGACGCTGCGACAACGGATGAATGAACACCGCTCGACAATCACCAGGCAAGACTGTTCTCTTCCTGTGGGGGAGCACTTCAGCGGTCACGGGCAGTCAGCCTCTGATCTCCGGGTAAGCGTTCTCCAAGGCGGCCTTCACGACACACGACAGCGCAGAGTCGCTGAGCAGAAACTGATAGCCAAGTTCCGCACACATGAGGACGGCCTAAACCGGGATATTGGGTTCATGTCACACTATCTGTAACCCCCACAGCTTGCCTGGACCTGCAGAGTCTCACTGGTTGTCCTGTCTGGAGACAATACACATCTCTTTAACCTGTGCTTAATGCTCTCTCCACTCTCATTGTCTGTACCTTTAAGACTTGATTTGCTGTAAAGATTCGCATTCCAATCATTATTCATGTAAATTGAGTTTGTGTCTTTGTGCCCTGTTTGTGATCAGAACTCCCACCCACCTGACCAAGCGCTCCGAAAGCTCGTGGCTTTTGCGAACAAATAAACCTGTTGGATTTTAACCTGGCGTTGTGAGACTTCTAACTGATGTAAGTTTATACAGAAGCAGGTGTAAATGGGGATCTATTGGGGGTTTCTTCCACCTGGTGTGACAGAGAAAGGCCCTGCAGCAGAAGCAGAAAGTGTGGCCGTGTTTAGCCGTATGGGAGGTGTTGCGTACAAACTGCCTGAGTGTGCAGGAAAATAAATGCTCACAGATCTTGTAGCCCAGGTGTGATGGTGTTGGCCCACAGAGTGCCTCAGAGTGGCGGCTTAAAGCCTCACCCCAGAAACGTGAGCATCTGAAATCGAGGGTGACGCTCCCATGGGGGTACAGAGGGAGTGCTGCACTGGTGGGGGTGCCGGTTTCAGATGGCAATATTAAACTGAAACCTTATCAACTCACACAGCTGCATCGCAAAGAGGGACAGACTCCATTGGGGGACGGGTCCCACACACACTGACTCTCACTGGGGTACGGGTCCCACACACACTGACTCTCACTGGGGTACGGGTCCCACACACACTGCCTCTCACTGGGGTATGGGTTCCACACACACACTGACTCTCACTGGGGTACGGGTTCCACACACACTGACTCTCACTGGGGTACGGGTTCCACACACACTGACTCTCACTGGGGTATGGGTCCCATACACACTGACTCTCACTGGGGTACGGGTCCCACACACACTGACTCTCACTGGGGTACGGGTCCCACACACACTGACTCTCACTGGGGTACGGGTTCCACACACACACTGACTCTCACTGGGGTACGGGTTCCACACACACTGACTCTCACTGGGGTACGGGTCCCCCACACACTGACTCTCACTGGGGTACGGGTCCCACACACACTGACTCTCACTGGGGTACGGGTCCCACACACACTGACTCTCACTGGGGTACGGGTTCCACACACACTGACTCTCACTGGGGTACGGGTCCCACACACACTGACTCTCACTGGGGTACGGGTCCCACACACACTGACTCTCACTGGGGTACGGGTTCCACACACACTGACTCTCACTGGGGTACGGGTCCCACACACACTGACTCTCACTGGGGGACGGGTCCCACACACACTGACTCTCACTGGGGTACGGGTCCCACACACACTGACTCTCACTGGGGTACGGGTCCCACACACACTGACTCTCACTGGGGTACGGGTCCCACACACACTGACTCTCACTGGGGGACGGGTTCCACACACACTGACTCTCACTGGGGTACGGGTTCCACACACACTGACTCTCACTGGGGGACGGGTCCCACACACACTGACTCTCACTGGGGTACGGGTCCCACACACACTGACTCTCACTGGGGTACGGGTCCCACACACACTGACTCTCACTGGGGTACGGGTTCCACACACACTGACTCTCACTGGGGGACGGGTTCCACACACACTGACTCTCACTGGGGTACGGGTCCCACACACACTGACTCTCACTGGGGTACGGGTCCCACACACACTGACTCTCACTGGGGTACGGGTCCCACACACACTGACTCTCACTGGGGTACGGGTCCCACACACACTGACTCTCACTGGGGTACGGGTCCCACACACACTGACTCTCACTGGGGGACGGGTCCCACACACACTGACTCTCACTGGGGTACGGGTTCCACACACACTGACTCTCACTGGGGGACGGGTCCCACACACACTGACTCTCACTGGGGTACGGGTCCCACACACACTGACTCTCACTGGGGTACGGGTCCCACACACACTGACTCTCACTGGGGGACGGGTCCCACACACACTGACTCTCACTGGGGTACGGGTCCCACACACACTGACTCTCACTGGGGTACGGGTCCCACACACACTGACTCTCACTGGGGTACGGGTCCCACACACACTGACTCTCACTGGGGTACGGGTCCCACACACACTGACTCTCACTGGGGTACGGGTCCCACACACACTGACTCTCACTGGGGGACGGGTCCCACACACACTGACTCTCACTGGGGGACGGGTCCCACACACACTGACTCTCACTGGGGTACGGGTCCCACACACACTGACTCTCACTGGGGTACGGGTCCCCCACACACTGACTCTCACTGGGGTACGGGTCCCCCACACACTGACTCTCACTGGGGTACGGGTCCCACACACACTGACTCTCACTGGGGTACGGGTCCCACACACACTGACTCTCACTGGGGTATGGGTTCCACACACACTGACTCTCACTGGGGTACGGGTCTCACACACACTGACTCTCACTGGGGTACGGGTCCCACACACACTGACTCTCACTGGGGTACGGGTCCCACACACACTGACTCTCACTGGGGTACGGGTCCCACACACACTGACTCTCACTGGGGTACGGGTTCCACACACACTGACTCTCACTGGGGGACGGGTCCCACACACACTGACTCTCACTGGGGTACGGGTCCCACACACACTGACTCTCACTGGGGTACGGGTCCCATACACACTGACTCTCACTGGGGGACGGGTCCCACACACACTGACTCTCACTGGGGTACGGGTCCCACACACACTGACTCTCACTGGGGTACGGGTCCCACACACACTGACTCTCACTGGGGGACGGGTCCCACACACACTGACTCTCACTGGGGTACGGGTCCCACACACACTGACTCTCACTGGGGTACGGGTCCCACACACACTGACTCTCACTGGGGTACGGGTCCCCCACACACTGACTCTCACTGGGGTACGGGTCCCCCACACACTGACTCTCACTGGGGTACGGGTCCCACACACACTGACTCTCACTGGGGTACGGGTCCCACACACACTGACTCTCACTGGGGTACGGGTCCCCCACACACTGACTCTCACTGGGGTACGGGTCCCACACACACTGACTCTCACTGGGGTACGGGTTCCACACACACTGACTCTCACTGGGGTACGGGTTCCACACACACTGACTCTCACTGGGGTACGGGTTCCACACACACTGACTCTCACTGGGGTACGGGTCTCACACACACTGACTCTCACTGGGGTACGGGTCCCACACACACTGACTCTCACTGGGGGACGGGTCCCACACACACTGACTCTCACTGGGGTACGGGTCCCACACACACTGACTCTCACTGGGGTACGGGTCCCACACACACTGACTCTCACTGGGGGACGGGTCCCACACACACTGACTCTCACTGGGGTATGGGTCCCACACACACTGACTCTCACTGGGGTACGGGTTCCACACACACTGACTCTCACTGGGGTACGGGTTCCACACACACTGACTCTCACTGGGGTACGGGTTCCGCACACACTGACTCTCACTGGGGGACGGGTCCCACACACACTGATTCTCACTGGTGTAAAATACCACTCTCAGTGTGATTCCGGACATGCTTTCAGTTTTCTATAAATAAACTGATTACAGGAAGATGTTTTGGTCCGATTGTGTTTCGAAATTCTTGCATGTGACTGCACTCAAACACAAGGTTTTTTCAATGTTTGAACCTTCCATTTGTCACGTTCCACCTCACCTTCCGCTTTAGCATGAGTCAGCATCAGCTGATATTTTCACAATCCTGTACAATACCTTCCCTTTGTTTCCATATCTTCTTTGGCTGCCAATATCTGAATCTATCGATAATTCTTACCCTCGAACCTGTACTCGAAAGCTCTCTGAGATTCTACCCTCTCAAACCAAAACCCATCGAAAGGGTCATGGTCGAAGCAAAATGGTGGGCAGCAGTGGTTAGCATCGCTGTCTCACCGTGCCAGGGACCTGGGTTCAATCCTGGCCTCGGGTCACTGTCTGTGCGGAGTCTGCACGTTCTCCCCCCGTGTCTGCTTGGGTTTCCACCGGGTGCTCCGGTTTCCTCCAATGACGTGGAGGTTAGGTGGATTGGCCACGCTAAATTGCCCCTTAGTGTCCAAAGATGTGCAGGTTAGGTGGATTGGCCATGCTAAATTGTTCCTCAGTGTCCAAGAATGTGTCGGTGAGGTGGATTGGCTATGCTAAATTGCCCCTTATTGTCCAAAGATGTGTAGGTTAGGTGGATTGGCCATGCTAAATTGCCCCTTAGTGTCCAAAGATGTGTAGGTTAGGTGGATTGGCCATGCTAAATTGCCCCTTAGTGTCCAAAGATGTGCAGGTTAGGTGGATTGGCCATGCTAAATTGCCCCTTAGTGTCCAAAGATGTACAGGTTAGGGGGATTGGCCATGCTAAATTGCCCCTTCGTCTCCAAAGATGTGTAGGTTGGGTGGATTGGCCGTGCTAAATTGCCCCTTAGTGTCCAAAGATGTGTAGGTTAGGTGGATTGGCCGTGCTAAATTGCCCCTTAGTGTCCAAAGATGTGTAGGTTAGGTGGATTGGCCATGCTAAATTGCCCCTTAGTGTCCCAAGGTTGCAGGTTAGATGGATTGGCCATGCTAAATTGTCCTTTAGTGTCCAAAGGTGTGCGGGTTATGTGGATTGGCCAGGTGGGGTTAGGGGGATGGGCATGGTTTGGGCCTGTGTAAGACGCTCTTTTGGAGAGTCACTGCAGGCTCAATGGGCCAAAGGGCCACCTCCTGCAGCGTAGGGGTTCTATGGTACTGATTCATTGCAATAGGGTGACCTCTCATTCTTCTGAACTCCAGTGGATACAGGCCTGGCCTCCTCAACATTTCCTTGTAAGCAATTAAGAGAAGGCTCACAAATAGTGGCAGTAAACTGGACAGAGGTCACCGAGATATGTGTGTGTGTGTGTGTGTGTGTGTGTGTGAGAGAGAGAGACAGAGGTAGGGGTGTGAAAAGTTCACAGTTGCAGCGACATTTGGAGGGGGAGAATTCAGAGCTCGGCTTTGGGTGAAAGACGAAACATTACTTGTGGTTGTGAAGATCAGAAGGTTAGAGCCTGTGTGTGTGTGTGTGTGTGTCTGGGTGTGTGTGTGTGAGTCTGTGTGTGTGAGTCTGGGTGTGTGTGTCTGTGTGTGTGTCTGGGTGTGAGTGCGTGTGTGAGTGCGTGTGTGAGTCTGTGTGTGTGAGTGTGTGTGTGTGTGTCTGTGTGTGTGTCTGGATGTGAGTGCGTGTGTGAGTCTGTGTGTGTGAGTCTGTGTGTGTGAGTGTGTGTGTGTGTGTCTGTGTGTGTGTGTGGGTGTGTGTGTGAGTGCGTGTGTGAGTCTGTGTGTGTGAGTGTGTGTGTGAGTGCGTGTGTGAGTCTGTGTGTGTGAGTCTGTGTGTGTGTGTCTGTGTGTGTGTCTGGGTGTGAGTGCGTGTGTGAGTCTGTGTGTGTGAGTCTGGGTGTGAGTGTGTGTGTGAGTCTGTGTGTGTGAGTCTGGGTGTGAGTGTGTGTGTGAGTCTGTGTGTGTGAGTCTGTGTGTGTGTGTCTGTGTGTGTGTCTGGGTGTGAGTGCGTGTGTGAGTGCGTGTGTGAGTCTGTGTGTGTGAGTGTGTGTGTGAGTGCGTGTGTGAGTCTGTGTGTGTGAGTCTGGGTGTGAGTGCGTGTGTGAGTCTGTGTGTGTGAGTGTGTGTGAGTGCGTGTGTGAGTCTGTGTGTGTGAGTGTGTGTGTGAGTGCGTGTGTGAGTCTGTGTGTGTGAGTCTGGGTGTGAGTGCGTGTGTGAGTCTGTGTGTGTGAGTGTGTGTGTGAGTGCGTGTGTGAGTCTGTGTGTGTGAGTCTGGGTGTGAGTCTGGGTGTGAGTGCGTGTGTGAGTCTGTGTGTGTGAGTGTGTGTGTGAGTGCGTGTGTGAGTCTGTGTGTGTGAGTCTGGGTGTGAGTCTGGGTGTGAGTGCGTGTGTGAGTCTGTGTGTGTGAGTGTGTGTGTGAGTGAGTCTGTGTGAGTCTGTGTGATTGTATGTGTGAGTGTATGTGTGTGGTGAGTCTGATCGAGTAACTCTCCACCCTCCACGTAAATTATCAGCGCCACACTCCACCCGCAGCACAGTATCAATCCCAAACTAATCCCACTGCCCCGCTCTCTCCCCATAGCCCTGTATCAATCCCCAAACTAATCCCACTGCCCCACTCTCTCCCCATAGCCCTGTATCAATCCCAAACTAATCCCACTGCCCCACTCTCTCCCCATAGCCCTGTATCAATCACAAACTAATCCCACTGCCCCACTCTCTCCCCATAGCCCTGCATCAATCCCCAAACTAATCCCACTGCCCCATTCTCTCCCCATGGCCCTGTATCAATCCCCAAACTAATCCCACTGCCCCGCTCTCTCCCCATGGCCCTGTATCAATCCCCAAACTAATCCCACTGCCCCATTCTCTCCCCATGGCCCTGTATCAATCCCAAACTAATCCCACTGCCCCACTCTCTCCCCATAGCCCTGTATCAATCCCCAAACTAATCCCACTGCCCCGCTCTCTCCCCATAGCCCTGTATCAATCCCCAAACTAATCCCACTGCCCCACTCTCTCCCCATAGCCCTGTATCAATCCCCAAACTAATCCCACTGCCCCATTCTCTCCCCATGGCCCTGTATCAATCCCAAACTAATCCCACTGCCCCACTCTCTCCCCATAGCCCTGTATCAATCCCCAAACTAACCCTACTGCCCCACTCTCTCCCCATAGCCCTGTATCAATCCCCAAACTAATCCCACTGTACCCCTTGTCTCCCCATAGCCCTGTATCAATCCCCAAACTAATCCCACTGCCCCACTCTCTCCCCATTGCCCTGCATCAATCCCCAAACTAATCCCACTGCCCCACTCTCTCCCCATAGCCCTGCATCAATCCCCAAACTAATCCCACTGCCCCGCTCTCTCCCCATAGCCCTGCATCAATCCCCAAACTAATCCCACTGCCCCATTCTCTCCCCATGGCCCTGTATCAATCCCCAAACTAATCCCACTGCCCCGCTCTCTCCCCATAGCCCTGTATCAATCCCCAAACTAATCCCACTGCCCCGCTCTCTCTCTCTCTCTCTCTCCACATTGCAATGACAAATCCGGAGTTTGAAATAAGGTGCTAATATTTTCGGGATTGGTTCTGAGTTGGGTCAGTCTTGATCTGATAAGGACACTTTGACAAGATCTCGGTGAACAATCTGTTTCCAGTTTGTTTAATTACAATCCCACGACATGATCGCTGCTGATGAGTCATCGATTAATTCGAGAATTTCCCCCCTCTCCCTCCGCTGTTTAAAAGAATCACCCCCACAGCAGGAGGTGGGGAGACATTCCGGTGGGGTGTGGCAGGGGGGAGAGGCGGGGGGCGGGGGTGTGGCTGGGGGAGAGGCGGGGGGCGGGGGGGAGGGGTGGGTGTTGGAGGGAATGGACAGCGAGCCAATGGATGAAACATTAATATTTTAAAATGTGTTTGTGGGCTGTGGGTGTCGCTGGCCTGGGCCAGCATTCACTGCCCGTCCCTAATTGCCCCTTGAGGAGGTGGTGGGTGAGCCGCCATCTTGAACCCGCTGCAGTCCCCGTGTGGTGTAGGTACACCCACAGTGCTGTTAGGCAGAGACTCCCAGGATTCTGACCCAGCCACAGAGAAGGAACGGCCGATAGATTTCCAATGGATGGTATGGTGGCTCGCCCTGCTGCCTCACATCGCCAAGGACCCGGTTCGATTCCCGGCTTGGGTCACTGTCTGTGCACAGTCTGCACGTTCTCCCCGTGTCTGCGTGGGTTTCCTCCGGGTTAGAATCCTGCAATAATATTATCGCTACAGTGCAGAAGGAGGCTTTTCGGCCCATCGAGTCTGTGCCGACAACAATCCCAACCAGGTCCAATTCCCTTCACCCTATGTATTTACCCTGCTAACCCCCTGACACAAAGGGGCAATTTAGCATGGCCAATCCACCTAACCTGCACATCTCTGGAGACTAAGGGGCAATTTAGCATGGCCAATCCACCTAACCTGCACATCTCTGGAGACTAAGGGGCAATTTAGCATGGCCAATCCACCTAACCTGCACATCTCTGGAGACTAAGGGGCAATTTAGCATGGCCAATCCACCTAACCTGCACATCTCTGGAGACTAAGGGGCAATTTAGCACGGCCAATCCACCTAACGTACACATCTCTGGACACTAAGGGGCAATTTAGCATGGCCAATCCATCTAACCCGCACATCTTTGGACACTAAGGGGCAATTTAGCATGGCCAATCCATCTAACTCCCACATCTTTGGACAGTAAGGGGCAACTTAGCATGGCCAATCCATCTAACCTGCACATCTTTGAACACTAAGGGATAATTTAGCATGGCCAATCCACCTAACCAGCACATCTTTGGACGCTACGGGACAATTTAGCATGGCCAATCCACCTAACCAGCACATCTTTGGACACTAACGGACAATTTAGCATGGCCAATCCACCTAAGCTGCACATCTTTGGACACTAAGGAGCAATTTAGCACGGCCAATCCACCTAACCTACACATCTTTGGATACTAAGGGGCAATTTAGCATGGCCAATCCATTTAACCCGCACATCTTTGGACACGAAGGGGCAATTTAGCATGGCCAATCCATCTAACCTGCACATCTTTGAACACTAAGGGATAATTTAGCATGGCCAATCCATCAAACCTGCACATCTTTGGACGCTAAGGGGTAACTTACCATGGCCAAACCACCGAATCTGCGCATCTTTGGACACTAAGGGGCCATTTAGCATGGCTAATCCATCTGACCCGCACATCTTTGGACTGTGGGAGGAAACCGGAGCGCCCGGAGGAAACCCACACAGGCACGGGGGGGATGGATGTGCAAACTCCACACAGACAGTGACCCAAGCTGGGAGTCGAACCCGGGTCCCTGGTGATGTGAGGCAGCAGTGCTAACCACTGTGCCACCGTGCCACCGTGCCACTGTGCTGCCGTGCCACCGTGCCACCGTGCCACTGAGCCACCGTGCCACCGTGCCACTGTGCCACCGTGCCACCATGCCACTGAGCCACCGTGCCACCGTGCCACTGTGCCACCGTGCCACCGTGCCACCGTGCCACTGTGCCACCGTGCCACCGTGCCGCTGAGCCACCGTGCCACCGTGCCACTGTGCCACCGTGCCACCATGCCACTGAGCCACCGTGCCACCGTGCCGCTGTGCCACTGTGCCACTGTGCCACCATGCCACCGTGCCACCGTGCCACTGTGCTGCCGTGCCACCGTGCCACCGTGCTGCTGTGCCACCGTGCCACCGTGCCACTGAGCCACCGTGCCACCGTGCCACTGAGCCACTGTGCCACCGTGCCGCTGTGCCACTGTGCCACCGTGCCACCGTTCCACTGTGCCACCGTGCCACCGTGCCACCGTGCCACCGTGCCACTGTGCCACCGTGCCACTGTGCCACCATGCCACCGTGCCACTGTGCCACCGTGCCACCGTGCCACCGTGCCACCGTGCC
The DNA here is from genome assembly GCF_964213995.1 of Mustelus asterias. Classification (NCBI taxonomy): domain Eukaryota; kingdom Metazoa; phylum Chordata; class Chondrichthyes; order Carcharhiniformes; family Triakidae; genus Mustelus; species Mustelus asterias. The sequence continues at coordinate 19,936 of NW_027590871.1, forward strand.
ACTGTGCCACCGTGCCACCGTGCCACTGTGCCACCGTGCCACCGTTCCACTGTGCCACCGTGCCACCGTGCCACCGTGCCACTGTGCCACCATGCCACCGTGCCACTGTGCCACCGTGCCACCGTGCCACCGTGCCACCGTGCCACCGTGCCACCATGCCACCGTTCCACTGTGCCACCGTGCCACTGAGCCACCGTTCCACTGTGCCACTGAGCCACCGTGCCGCCGTGCCACTGTGCCACCGTGCCGCCGTGCCACTGTGCCACCGTGCCACCGTGCCGCCGTGCCACTGTGCCACCGTGCCGCCGTGCCACTGTGCCACCGTGCCGCCGTGCCACTGTGCCACCGTGCCACCGTGCCGCCGTGCCACTGTGCCACCGTGCCGCCGTGCCACTGTGCCACCGTGCCGCCGTGCCACTGTGCCACCGTGCCGCCGTGCCACTGTGCCACCGTGCCACCGTGCCGCCGTGCCACTGTGCCACCGTGCCGCCGTGCCACTGTGCCACTGTGCCACTATGCCGCCGTGCCACCGTGCCACCGTGCTGCCGTGCCACCGTGCCACCGTGCCACCGTGCCACTGTGCCACCGTGCTGCTGTGCCACCGTGCCACTGTGCCACCGTGCCACTGTGCCACCGTTCCACTGTGCCACCGTGCCACCGTGCCACTGTGCCACCGTGCCACCGTGCCACCGTGCCACTGTGCCACCGTGCCACCGTGCCACCGTGCCACTGTGCCACCGTGCCACTGAGCCACCGTGCCACCGTGCCACTGTGCCACCGTGCCACCGTGCCACCGTGCCGCCGTGCCGCTGTGCCACCGTGCCACTGTGCCACCGTGCCACCGTGCCACCGTGCCACTGTGCCACCATGCCACCGTGCCACTGTGCCACCATGCCACCGTGCCACTGTGCCACCGTGCCACCGTGCCACCGTGCCACCGTGCCACCGTGCCACCGTGCCACCATGCCACCGTTCCACTGTGCCACCGTGCCACTGTGCCACCGTGCCACTGAGCCACCGTTCCACTGTGCCACTGAGCCACTGTGCCACCGTGCCACTGTGCCACCGTGCCACTGAGCCACCGTTCCACTGTGCCACCGTGCCACCGTGCCACCGTGCCACCGTGCCACCGTGCCACTGTGCCACCGTGCCACTGAGCCACCGTTCCACTGTGCCACCGTGCCACCGTGCCACCGTGCCACCGTGCCACCGTGCCGCCGTGCCACTGTGCCACCGTGCCACCGTGCCGCCGTGCCACTGTGCCACCGTGCCGCCGTGCCACTGTGCCACTGTGCCACTGTGCCACCGTGCCACCGTGCTGCCGTGCCGCCGTGCCACTGTGCCACCGTGCCACTGTGCCACCGTGCCACCGTTCCACTGTGCCACCGTGCCACCGTGCCACTGTGCCACCGTGCCACTGTGCCACCGTGCCACCGTGCCACCGTGCCACTGTGCCACCGTGCCACTGTGCCACCGTGCCACTGAGCCACCGTGCCACCGTGCCACTGTGCCACCGTGCCACTGTGCCACCGTGCCGCCGTGCCGCCGTGCCACCGTGCCACCGTGCCGTCAGGGGATATCAGGCTTGACAAATCTATTGGAATTCTTTGAGGATGTAACTAGTAGAGTTACAGGATTCCGTGCGCCGTGGAGATGAATGTGCAGGGGGGGGGGGGGCGGGGGGTGGGGGGGGGGGGCTGGGGGTGGGGGGGGAGGCGGGGCAGTGGTGTTCCCACGTCCCTGCTGCCTCTGTCCTTCTCGTTGGAAGAGGATGTGCCTTCGGGAAGCGCAGTCGAAGGAATCACCCCGGCTGAAACTGTTCAAATCTCAGATCAATCGCTGGATGCAAGTGCAAATGTGAAGCTGAACAAGAGTGAAACTAAACCTGATCGGAAATGATTAGTTTTTGTTTCCCACGTGTGACACTTGCCCAACAAACGTCTCGGTCATCGTAACTTTCCTCACAGTTCCTGCTGCTGAGTATTTACTGATCTGGTGAGTGAGCTCTCTGGCAAACTGAGAGCAATCAGGATCGTTACTGAGGGACAGCACGGTGGCAAAATGGTTCACAAATCCCCACTCTTTCCACACAGCCCGGTATCAATCCCCAAACTAATCCCACTGCCCCGCTCTCTCCCCATAGCCCTGTATCAATCCCCAAACTAATCACACTGCCCCACTCTCTCCCCACAGCCCTGTATCAATCCCCAAACTAACCCCACTGCCCCGCTCTCTCCCCATAGCCCTGTATCAATCCCCAAACTAACCCCACTGCCCCGCTCTCTCCCCATAGCCCTGTATCAATCCCCAAACTAATCCCACTGCCCCACTCTCTCCCCACAGCCCTGTATCAATCCCCAAACTAACCCCACTGCCCCACTCTCTCCCCATAGCCCTGTATCAATCCCCAAACTAATCCCACTGCCCCGCTCTCTCCCCATAGCCCTGTATCAATCCCCAAACTAATCACACTGCCCCACTCTCTCCCCACAGCCCTGTATCAATCCCCAAACTAACCCCACTGCCCCGCTCTCTCCCCATAGCCCTGTATCAATCCCCAAACTAACCCCACTGCCCCGCTCTCTCCCCATAGCCCTGTATCAATCCCCAAACCAATCCCCATGCCCCGCTCTCTCCCCATAGCCCTGTATCAATCCCCAAACTCATCCCACTGCCCCGCTCTCTCCCCATAGCCCTGTATCAATCCCCAAACTAATCACACTGCCCCACTCTCTCCCCACAGCCCTGTATCAATCCCCAAACTAACCCCACTGCCCCGCTCTCTCCCCATAGCCCTGTATCAATCCCCAAACTAACCCCACTGCCCCGCTCTCTCCCCATAGCCCTGTATCAATCCCCAAACCAATCCCCATGCCCCGCTCTCTCCCCATAGCCCTGTATCAATCCCCAAACTAATCCCACTGCCCCGCTCTCTCCTCATAGCCCTGTATCAATCCCCAAACTAATCCCACTGCCCCACTCACTCTCCATAGCCCTGTATCAATCCCCAAACTAACCCCACTGCCCCGCTCTCTCCCCATAGCCCTGTATCAATCCCCAAACCAATCCCCATGCCCCGCTCTCTCCCCATAGCCCTGTATCAATCCCCAAACTAATCCCACTGCCCCACTCTCTCTCCATAGCCCTGTATCAATCCCCAAACTAATCCCACTGCCCCGCTCTCTCTCCATAGCCCTGTATCAATCCCAAACTAATCCCACTGCCCCGGCCTCCCCATAGCCCTGCATGAATCCCCAAACTAATCCCACTGCCCCGCTCTCTCCCCATAGCCCTGTATCAATCCCCAAACTAACCCCACTGCCCCGCTCTCTCCCCATAGCCCTGTATCAATCCCCAAACCAATCCCCATGCCCCGCTCTCTCCCCATAGCCCTGTATCAATCCCCAAACTAATCCCACTGCCCCACTCTCTCTCCATAGCCCTGTATCAAACCCCAAACTAATCCCACTGCCCCACTCTCTCCCCATAGCCCTGTATCAATCCCCAAACTAATCCCACTGCCCCACTCTCTCTCCATAGCCCTGTATCAATCCCCAAACTAATCTCACTGCCCATTCTCTCTCCCCATAGCCCTATATCAATCCCCAAACTAATCACACTGCCCCGCTCTCTCCCCACAGCCCTGTATCAGTCCCCAAACTAATCCCACTGCCCTACTCTCTCCCCATAGCCCTGTATCAATCCCCAAACTAATCCCACTGCCCCACTCTCTCCCCATAGCCCTGTATCAATCCCCAAACTAATCCCACTGCCCCACTCTCTCTCCATAGCCCTGTATCAATCCCCAAACTAATCCCACTGCCCCGCTCTCTCTCCATAGCCCTGTATCAATCCCAAACTAATCCCACTGCCCCGGCCTCCCCATAGCCCTGCATGAATCCCCAAACTAATCCCACTGCCCCGCTCTCTCCCCATAGCCCTGTATCAATCCCCAAACTAACCCCACTGCCCCGCTCTCTCCCCATAGCCCTGTATCAATCCCCAAACCAATCCCCATGCCCCGCTCTCTCCCCATAGCCCTGTATCAATCCCCAAACTAATCCCACTGCCCCACTCTCTCTCCATAGCCCTGTATCAAACCCCAAACTAATCCCACTGCCCCACTCTCTCCCCATAGCCCTGTATCAATCCCCAAACTAATCCCACTGCCCCACTCTCTCTCCATAGCCCTGTATCAATCCCCAAACTAATCTCACTGCCCATTCTCTCTCCCCATAGCCCTATATCAATCCCCAAACTAATCACACTGCCCCGCTCTCTCCCCACAGCCCTGTATCAGTCCCCAAACTAATCCCACTGCCCTACTCTCTCCCCATAGCCCTGTATCAATCCCCAAACTCATTCCTCTGCCCCACTCTCTCCCCGGAGGCCTGTATAATAGGAAGCCAGTCTTATCTTGAACAATCTGAAGTGTTCCAGATGGGGTCTGACAGGAAATGGCTCATTGAGTCTGATGACTAAAATATTTCCAGGTTGCCTAGATGCAAGTCTGTCACATGACGGTGCAGAGGATGGATTGGTTCAGTGAAGTTTTCCCCTGCCAATTCACATCAAGCTTTCTCACACAGCTTTGTCTCACTTTAAGGCAGTCAGCAGTGATTCCCGTCGCCGAGCCTCAGCTGACACTGGGCTGTGCGCTTTCCTGTTGTTGCCTCGACTTCCACATCAGAGCCGTGCGCCTTCCAACCTCTGCGACACCGTCACCGCTTCACGAGAGGTTGGATCTCTCGACGCTGATGCTTTGGCGCAAGTAATTCTCCCTTGTTAAATGGGTATCTTTTCTCTGAGGATACCTCCCACATAGAAGGGGGCCATTCAGCCCATCGAGTTCATGGCATTGGCAAGAGTAGCGTGGAGATTCACAAGAATGATTCCAAGGATAAAGAACTTTGATTTGATCTGATTTATTATTGTCACATGTATTGGGATACAGTGAAAAGTATTGTTTCTTGCGCGCTATACAGACAAAGCATACCGTTCATAGAGTACATAGGGGAGAAGGATTTGATTTGATTTATTATTGTCACATGTATTGGGATACAGTGAAAAGTATTGTTTCTTGCGCGCTATACAGACAAAGCATACCGTTCATAGAGTACATAGGGGAGAAGGATTTGATTTGATTTATTATTGTCACATGTATTGGGATACAGTGAAAAGTATTGTTTCTTGTGCGCTATACAGACAGAGCAAACCGTTCATAGAGAAGGAAAGGAGAGGGTGCAGAATGTAGTGTTACAGTCATAGCTAGGGTGTAGAGAAAGATCAGCTGAATGCGAGGTAGGTCCATTCAAAAGTCTGACAGCAGCAGAGAAGAAACTGTTTTTGAGTCGGTTGGTACATGACCTCAGACTTTTGTATCTTTTTTCAAGTGGAAGAAGGTGGAAGAGAGAATGTCCGGGGTGAGTGGGATCCTTGATTATGCTGGCTGCTTTTCCCCCGAGGCAGTGGGAAGTGTAGACAGAGTCAATGGATGGGAGGCTGGTTTGCGTGATGGATTGGGCTATGTTCATGACCCTTTGTAGTTCCTTGCGGTCAATCCCCAAACTAATCCCACTGCCCCAATCTCTCCCCATAGCCCTGTATCAATCCCGAAACTAATCCCACTGGCCTACGCTCTCTCCCCATAGCCCTGTATCAATCCCCAAACTAATCCCACTGCTCCACGCTCTCCCCATAACCATGCATCAATCCCTAAACTCATCCCATTGCCCCACTCACTCCCCATAGCTCTGTATCAATCCCCAAACTAATCCCACTGCCCCACTCTCTACCAATAGCCCTGTATCAATCCCCAAACTAATCCCACTGCCCCAATCTCTCCCCATAGCCCTGTATCAATCCCGAAACTAATCCCACTGGCCTACGCTCTCTCCCCATAGCCCTGTATCAATCCCCAAATGAATCCCACTGCCCCACTCTCTACCAATAGCCCTGTATCAATCCCCAAACTAATCCCACTTCCCCACACTCCCCACAGTCCGGTATCAATCCCCAAACTAATCCCACTGCCAAACTCTTTCCCCAAAACCCTGTATCAATTCCAAACTAATCCCAATCCCCACTCTTTCCCCATTGCCCTGTATCAAACCACAAACTGAACTCACTGCCCCACTCTCTCCCCATAGCCCTGTCTCAATCCTCAAACTAATCCCACTGCGCCGCTCTCTCCCCATGTCCCTGTATCAATCCTCAAACTAATCCCACTTCCCCCACTCTCTCCCCATAGCCCTGTATCAGTCCTCAAACTAGTCCCACTGCCCCACACTCTCCCTACAGTCCTGTATCAATCCCCAAACTAATCCCACTGCCCCACTCTCTCCCCATAGCCCTGTATCATTCCCCAAACTAATCCCACTGCCCCACTCTCTCCCCATAACCCTGTATCAACTCCTAAACGAATCCCACTGCCCTGCGCTCTCCCCATAACCCTGTACCAATCCCCAAACTAGTCCCACTGTTCTTCCAATTAGCACTGTATCAATCCTCAAACTAATCCCTCAGCCCCAAGCTCTCCCCATAGCCCTGTATCAACTCCTAAACGCATCTTACTGCCACTCTCACTCACCATAGCCCTGTATCAACCCCCAAACTAATCCCACTGCCCCGCTCTCTCCCCATAGCCCTGTATCAATCCCCAAACTAACCCCACTGCCCCACTCTCTCCCCATAGCCCTGTATCAATCCCCAAACTAATCCCACTGCCCCGCTCTCTCCCCATAGCCCTGTATCAATCCCAAACTAATCCCACTGACCCACTCTCTCCCCACAGCCCTGTATCAATCCCCAAACTAATTCCACTGCCCCACTCTCTCCCCATAGCCCTATGTCAATCCCAAACTAATCCCATTGCCCCACTCTCTCCCCATAGTCCTGTATCAATCCCCAAACTAATCCCACTGCCCCACTCTCTCCCCATAGCCCTGTATCAATCCCAAACTAATCCCACTGCCCCCCTCTCTCCCTATAGCCCTGTATCAATCCCCAAACTAATCCCACTGCCCCGCTCTCTCCCCATAGCCCTGTATCAATCCCCAAACTAATCCCACTGCCCCACTCATCTTCTGCTCTGTAAGGGTTCTATGGTACTGATTCATTGCAATAGGGCTACCTCTCATTCTTCTGAACTCCAGTGGATATAGGGCCGGCCTACGAAACCTTTCTTCGTAAGTGACTGAGAGAAGGCACACCAATAGTGGCAGAAAACTGGACAGAGATCAACGAGATGTGTGTGTGTGTGTGTGTGAGAGAGAGACAGAGACAGAGGCGGTGGTGTGAAAAGTTCAGAGTTGCAGCAACATTTGGAGTGGGAGAATTCTGAGCTAGGCTTTGGGTGAAAGATTAAACATCTCTTGTGGTTGTGAAGATTTAAAGATTAGAGCCTGTGTGTGGGTGTGTGTGGTTAGTCTGATCTAGAACATGTTCCAGTAACTCTCCACTCTCCTTCATGTAGATTATCAGCGCTACACTCCACCCGCAGCCCAGTATCAATCCCCAAACTAATCTCACTGCCCCGCTCTCTCCCCATAGCCCAGTATCAATCCCCAAACTAATCTCACTGCCCCGCTCTCTCCCCATAGCCCAGTATCAATCCCCAAACTAATCCCACTGCCCCACTCTCTTCCCATAGCCCTGTATCAACAAAGAACAATACAGCACAGGAACAGGCCCTTCGGCCCTCCAAGCCCGTGCCGCTCCCTGGTCCAAACTAGACCATTCTTTTATATCCCTCCATTCCCACTCCGTTCATATGGCTATCTACATAAGTCTTAAACGTTCCCAGTGTCCCCGCCTCCACCACCTTGCCTGGCAGCGCATTCCAGGCCCCCACCACCCTCTGTGTAAAATATGTCCTTCTGATATCTGTGTTAAACCTCCCCCCCTTCACCTTGAACCTATGACCCCTTGTGAACGTCACCACCGACCTGGGGAAAAGCTTCCCACCGCTCAGCCTGTCTGTGCCTTTCATAATTTTATACACCTCTATTAAGTCTCCCCTCACCCTCCGTCTTTCCAGGGAGAACAAGCCCAGTTTACCCAATCTCTCCTCATAACTAAGCCCCTCCATACCAGGCAACATCCTCTGCACTATCTCTAACGCCTCCACGTCCTTCTGGTAGTGTGGCGACCAGAACTGGACGCAGTATTCCAAATGCGGCCGAACCAACGTTCTATACATCTGCAACATCAGACCCCAACATTTATACTCTATGCCCCGTCCTATAAAGGCAAGCATGCCATATGCCTTCTTCATCACCTTCTCCACCTGAGACGTCACCTTCAAGGAGCTGTGGCCTTGCACACCCAGGTCCCTCTGCGTATCTACACCCTTTATGGTTCTGCCATTTATCGTATAGCTCCTCCCTACATTATTTCTACCAAAATGCATCACTTCGCATTCATCAGGATTGAACTCCATCTGCCATTTCTTTGCCCAAAGTTCCAGCCTATCAATATCCTTCTGTAGCTTCTGACAATGCTCCTCACTATCTGCAAGTCCTGCCAATTTTGTGTCGTCCGCAAACTTACTGATCACCCCAGTTACACCTTCTTCCAGATCGTTTATATAAATCACAAACAGCAGAGGTCCCAATACAGAGCCCTGCGGAACACCCCAAACTATCTCAAATATCAATCCCCAAACTAACCCCACTGCCCCGCTCTCTCCCCATAGCCCTGTATCAATCCCCACACTAATCCCACTGCCCCACTCTCTCCCCATAGCCCTGTATCAATCCCCACACTAATCCCACTGCCCCACTCTCTCCCCATAGCCCTGTATCAATCCCCACTAATCCCACTTCCCCGCTCTCTCCCCATAGCCCTGTATCAATCCCCAAACTAATCCCACTGCCCCGCTCTCTCCCCATAGCCCTGTATCAATCTCTAAACTAATCCCACTGCCCCACTCTCACCCCATAGCCCTGTATCAATCCCCAAACTAATCCCACTGCCCCGCTCTCTCCCCATAGCCCTGTATAAATCCCCAAACTAATCCCACTGCCCCGCTCTCTCCCCATAGCCCTGTATCAATCCCCAAACTAATCCCACTGCCCCGCTCTCTCCCCATAGCCCTGTATCAATCTCTAAACTAATCCCACTGCCCCACTCTCTCCCCATAGCCCTGTATCAATCCCCAAACTAATCCCACTGCCCCGCTCTCTCCCCATAGCCCTGTATAAATCCCCAAACTAATCCCACTGCCCCACTCTCTCCCCATAGCCCTGTATCAATCCCCAAACTAATCCCACTGCCCCACTCTCTCCTCATAGCCCTGTATCAATCCCCAAACTAATCCCACTGCCCCGTTCTCTCCCCATAGCCCTGTATCAATCCCCAAACTAATCCCACTGCCCCACTCTCTCCCCATAGCCCTGTATCAATCCCCACACTAATCCCACTGCCCCACTCTCTCCCCATAGCCCTGTATCAATCCCCAAACTAATCCCACTGCCCCACTCTCTCCCCATAGCCCTGTATCAATCCCCAAACTAATCCCACTGCCCCACTCTCTCCCCATAGCCCTGTATCAATCTCTAAACTAATCCCACTGCCCCACTCTCTCCCCATAGCCCTGTATCAATCCCCAAACTAATCCCACTGCCCCGCTCTCTCCCCATAGCCCTGTATAAATCCCCAAACTAATCCCACTGCCCCACTCTCTCCCCATAGCCCTGTATCAATCCCCAAACTAATCCCACTGCCCCACTCTCTCCTCATAGCCCTGTATCAATCCCCAAACGAATTTCCCTATGTTTTCCCAGTCGGGATCTGAGTAGGAAATTGAATCAGAACTCTTTGATGAGGCCATGATGACCCTGCTGTTTCCAGTTTGCCCCAGACATGTTTCACAGGGTGACTTCCCCTTCTGTTTTCACAGTCATGTGAATGTGACCATTGGTGACGTAACCACTACTCACATTATAAACAGTCAGCGGTGGTTCCTGTCGCTGAGACTAAGCTGACACTGGACTGTGTGCTTTCCTGCAGCCTCGAGTTCCTCTTCAGTGCTGTACTCCTTGCAATCTGAGCGACATCGTCACGAGAGTTTGGATCTCTCCACGTTGGCTCTTTGGGGCAAGTACGTATCCCTTGTCAGGTGGCTCTCTTTTCTCTTAGAGTCCCTCCCGTATAGAAGGGGGCCATTCAGCCCATCCAGTCTCAGACAGAACATCTTACCCAGTCCCCTATTCCCTGTAATCCCACTTATTCGCCCCTCTAATTCCCCCTAACCTACACATGGAAGGGCAGCACAGTGGTTAGCACTGCTGCCTCACAGCGCCGGGGACCCGGGTTCGATTCCCAGCTTGGGTCACTGTCTGTGTGGAGTTTGCACGTTCTCCCCATTTCTGCTTGGGTTTCCTTTGGGTGTTCTGGTTTCTTCCCCACACTCCAAAGATGTGCAGGTTAGGTGGATTGGCCATGCTAAATTGCCCCTTAGTGTCCAAAGATGTGCAGGTTAGGTGGATTGGCCATGCTAAATTGCCCCTTAGTGTCCAAAGATGTGTAGGTTAGATGGATTAGCCATGCTAAATTGCCCCTTAGTGTCCAAAGATGTGTGGGTTAGGTGGATTGGCCATGCTAAATTGTCCCTTAGTGTCCAAAGATGTGTAGGTTAGATGGATTAGCCATGCTAAATTGCCCCTTAGTGTCCAAAGATGTGTAGGTTAGATGGATTAGCCATGCTAAATTGCCCCTTAGTGTCCAAAGATGTGTAGGTTAGATGGATTAGCCATGCTAAATTGCCCCTTAGTGTCCAAAGATGTGTAGGTTAGGTGGATTGGCCATGCTAAATTGCCCCTTAGTGTCCAAAGATGTGTAGGTTAGATGGATTAGCCATGCTAAATTGTCCCTTAGTGTCCAAAGATGTGCGGGTTAGGTGGATTGGCCATGCTAAATTGCCCCTTAGTGTCCAAAGATGTGCAGGGTAGGTGGATTGGCCATGCTAAATTGCCCCTTAGTGTCCAAAGATGTGTAGGTTAGGTGGATTGGCCATGCTAAATTGTCCCTTAGTGTCCAAAGATGTGTAGGTTAGGCGGATTGGCCATGCTAAATTGTCCCTTAGTGTTCAAAGATGTGCAGGTTAGGTGGATTGGCCATGCTAAATTGCCCCTTAGTGTCCAAAGATGTGCAGGTTAGGTGGATTGGCCATGCTAAATTGCCCCTTGATGTGGAGGTTGTGGGGAGGAGCCAATTCAACCAGAGAGGGAAGAACTTGCATTTGTATAGCGCCCCTTTCCCCGCCTCGGGATCGTTCCAATGGAATAATGTGGGAATGTCGGGGCAGGGTGAGGCCGTTCGGTGAGATTGTGTCTAATCTATGGCCTCACTTCATAAACCCCCACCCCCCTTAATATCCCATCTGCCGAGGGGAGTTCCAATCCTCGACCCCCACCACAGTGTCTGTGTGGAAGTGGTCACTCTATCTAGAATGTTCTGTCATGTTAACCTCCCCACTCTCCCTTTGACCCGTTCTGCGTCTGAATCCTTCTGGGATATCAACAACAAGAACCTGCATTTGTGTAGCACCTTTTAGCTGAATGAAACGTCCCAGCAGTGCTGAGAATGTGAAAATAACACAGATGGTCGCACAGGTGACCGACTTCCTCATTGTAGAGTTCGGATTTAAGGAGAGAGAGAGGGGGAGAAAAAACAGAGAGAGAAACAGAGGGGGAGAAAGAGAGGGAGAGACAGAGAGAGAGAAACGGAGGGGGGGGAGAGAGAGGGAGAGTGAAACAGGGGGGGAGAGAGAGAGGGAGGGACACAGAGAGAGAAACAGAGGGGGGAGAGAGAGGGAGAGTGAAACAGGGGGGGAGAGAGAGAGGGAGAGAGAAACAGAGGGGGAGAGAGAGAGGGAGGGACAGAGAGAGAGGGAGAGACAGAGAGAGAGAAACAGAGGTGGGAGGGGTAGAGAGAGGGGGAGTGAAACAGGGGGGGAGAGAGAGAGGGAGAGACAGAGAGAGAGAAACAGAGGGGGAGAGAGAGAGGGAGAGACAGAGAGAGGAGGAGAGACAGATATAAACAGAGGGGGAGAGAGAGAGAGAGGGAGAGACAGAGAGAGGGGGAGAGACAGATAGAAACAGAGGGAGGGAGAGAGAGAGAGAGGGGAGAGACAGATAGAAAGAAAGAGAGAGAAAGAGACAGAGAGAGGGGGAGAGACAAGGAGAGAGAAACAGAGGGGGAGAGAGAGAGACAGAGAGAGGAGAGAGACAGAGAGAGGCAGATAGAGAGAAAGAGAGGGGGAGAGACAGGGAGAGAGAAACAGGGGGGAGAGAGAGAGAGAGACAGAGAGAGGAGAGAGACAGATAGCGAGAAAGAGAGGGGGAGAGACAGAGAGAGGGGGAGAGACAAGGAGAGAGAAACAGAGGGAGAGAGAGAGAGAGAGACAGAGAGAGGGGGAGAGACAGAGAGAGGGGAGAGACAGATAGAGAGACAGAGAGAGGGGGCGACAGATAGAGAGAGGTAGAGACAGAGAGGGGGGGGAGACAGAGAGAGGGGAGAGACAGATAGAGAGAAAGAGAGAGGGAAGAAAGAGGGGGAGAGGGACAGAAAATGAGGAAGAGAGAGACAGAATGAGACACAGAGAGGGAGAGAGAGAGGGAGAGACAGAGAGAGGGAGACACAGACGAGAAGCAAGAATGAGAGAGGGACAGAGGGGAGAGACAGAGAGAAACAGAGGGAGGGAGAGAGAGAACAGAGCAAGAGAGTGAGCAAGAGATAGAGGGGGAGAGAGAGAGGCAGACAGACAGAAAGAGAGAATGACAGAGGGATAGAGGGAAAGAAAAAGAGGGGGAGAGAGAGGGAGTTGGAGAGAGAGAGAGAGATAAAGAGATAGACAGAAAGAGAGAATGAGAAGGGGACAGAGGGAAAGAAAGAGACAGAGAGAGAGAGATGGAGAGGTAGAGGGTGGAGAGGTTTAGGGAGGGAATTGCAGAGATTGGGTCCCAGTCAGTTGAAGTTACAGTGAGCAATCTCTACACAGCAGCAAGCTGAATGACCCACAGTGCTGACACTGAGAACTAACCAGCGTCTGATAAAGTTTTGCCCGAGCTCCCTCACACTGCTCACAACTGTGCCTGGACTTGAATAGCTCAGGATCAGACTGTCCGGACAGCTCACTGGGTATGTGTCTGTGGAACACACACCCACCCCTGTCACCCAAACCCCCTTCCCCCTCCCCATTCACCACAGCCCAGGAGTTCCAGACTCCCAGGCTAAAATTCTACTCTTTAATCGTCAAGTCGCCCCGTTCTCCTCCCCCCCTCCCCACACTTCAGAAGCACTGGACAAAAGTGCTGTACTTCTCTGAGACACAGGGTGTGGTGGGGTTTGTGGTTTGCAATAGGACTCAGGAGGTTTAAGACAGGACGCTGATGACAAGGTTTCATTTTCTGTCTCCAGTCAGGTCTGCAGTGATTACAGAGATGGTGGCCACGTATCCCGGACTGATCCTCTCTCTGCTCCTATCCACTGGAATCTCACAGGCGGGTAAGACACAGCTCTCCCACCTCCTCCAGCCCGCTACACCCCCCGCAATAGCGTCCTGTACTCAGAGCAAGCCACTTCCTTGCCCATGGGGGCTATACTGGACCTAGTTCTGGGAAATGAGCCCGGTCAGGTCGTCAAAGTTTCGGTAGGGGAACATGTGGCAAATAGTGACCACAACTCTGTTAACTTTAGGATAGTAATGGACAAGGATCAGTGCTGTCCTACGGGCAGGGTGCTAAATTGGGGGAAGGCTAACTATAGCCGGATTAGGCAGGAATTGGCGGATGTTGATTGGGAGAGGATGTTCGAGGGTAAGTCCGCGTCTGGCATGTGGGAGTCTTTTAAGGAACTATTGATAAGGCTGCAGGATAGGCATGTGCCTGTAAAAAGGAAAGATAGGAAAGGTAGGATTCAAGAGCCGTGGATAACCAGGGAAATTGAGGATCTGATTGAAATGAAAAGAGAGGCGAACGTTAAGTCCAGGCAACAGAAAACAGATGGAGCTCTGGAGGAATATAGAGAGAGTAGGAAAGAACTCAAACGGCGAGTTAGAAGGGCAAAAAGAGGTCACGAGATGTTCTTGGCAGGCAGGATTAAGGAGAATCCTAAGGCATTCTATTCATACGTTAGGAACAAAAGAGTTGACAGGGAGAAAATCGGACTTCTCAGGGACAAAGGAGGGGAATTATGCTTAGAACCCAAGGGAATAGGGGAGATCCTAAATGAATACTTTGCATCGGTATTCACGAAGGAGAGGGGCGTGTTAACCGGGAGTGTCTCGGAGGGAGGTGTTGACCCGTTAGAGAAAATCTCCATTACAAGAGAGGAAGTGTTAGGTTTTTTAGGGAACATTAAAACTGACAAAGCCCCAGGGCCTGATGGCATCTATCCTCGACTGCTCAGGGAGACGAGAGATGAAATTGCTGGGCCTCTGACGGAAATCTTTGTCGCTTCTTTGGACACGGGTGAGGTCCCTGAGGATTGGAGGACAGCGAATGTGGTCCCGTTGTTTAAGAAGGGTAGCAGGGATAACCCAGGAAATTATAGGTCGGTGAGCTTGACGTCCGTGGTAGGGAAGTTGTTGGAGAGGATTCTTAGAGACAGGATGTATGTGCATTTAGAACGGAACAATCTCATTAGTGACAGACAGCATGGTTTTGTAAGAGGGAGGTCGTGCCTTACAAATTTGGTGGAGTTTTTTGAGGAAGTGACAAAAACGGTTGATGAAGGAAGGGCCGTGGATGTCGTCTATATGGATTTCAGTAAGGCATTTGACAAAGTCCCACATGGCAGGTTGGTTAAGAAGGTTAAGGCTCATGGGATACAAGGAGAAGTGGCTAGATGGGTGGAGAACTGGCTTGGCCATAGGAGACAGAGGGTAGTGGTCGAAGGGTCTTTTTCCGGCTGGAGGTCTGTGACCAGTGGTGTTCCGCAGGGCTCTGTACTTGGACCTCTGCTATTTGTGATACATATAAATGATTTAGAAGAAGGTGTAACTGGTGTAATCAGCAAGTTTGCGGATGACACGAAGGTGGCTGGACTTGCGGATAGCGAAGAGCATTGTCGGGCAATACAGCAGGATATAGATAGGCTGGAAATTGGGCGGAGAGGTGGCAGATGGAGTTTAATCCGGATAAATGCGAAGTGATGCATTTTGGAAGAAATAATGTAGGGAGGAGTTATACAATAAATGGCAGAGTCATCAGGAGTATAGAAACACAGAGGGACCTAGGTGTGCAAGTCCACAAATCCTTGAAGGTGGCAACACAGGTGGAGAAGGTGGTGAAGAAGGCATATAGTATGCTTGCCTTTATAGGATGGGGTATAGAGTATAAAAGCTGGAGTCTGATGATGCAGCTGTATAGAACGCTGGTTAGGCCACATTTGGAGTACTGCGTCCAGTTCTGGTCGCCGCACTACCAGAAGGACGTGGAGGCGTTAGAGAGAGTGCAGAGAAGGTTTACCAGGATGTTGCCTGGTATGGAGGGTCTTAGCTATGAGGAGAGATTGGGTAAACTGGGGTTGTTCTCCTTGGAAAGACGGAGAATGAGGGGAGATCTAATAGAGGTGTACAAGATTATGAAGGGTACAGATAGGGTGAACAGTGGGAAGCTTTTTCCCAGGTCGGAGGTGACGATCACAAGGGGTCACGGGCTCAAGGTGAGAGGGGTGAAGTATAACTCAGATATCAAAGGGACGTTTTTTACACAGAGGGTGGTGGGGGCCTGGAATGCGCTGCCAAGTAGGGTGGTGGAGGCAGGCACGCTGACATCGTTTAAGGCTTACCTGGATAGTCACATGAGCAGCCTGGGAATGGAGGGATACAAACGATTGGTCTAGTTGGACCAAGGAGCGGCACAGGCTTGGAGGGCCGAAGGGCCTGTTTCCTGTGCTGTACTGTTCTTTGTTCTTTTGTTCATTCCCCATGTGGTAAACCACTGTTAGCTCATTGCCTGTGTGTGTGTGTGACGTGCGTGGACATGCCCCTGCCGGCCCCGCCTGGGACTCCTCCCCCCTGGTCCAGGTATAAGGTGACTGCTCCCCACCCCCTGCCTCAGTCTCTGGACCAGTTCATCGGCATGGGTGTGCTCCAAGTCTTTTGCTCATAAAAGCCTATTTGTTCCAGCATACAAACTAGTCTTTGCTTGATTGATAGTGCATCACCCCATTAAACTGTAGAGCGAGCATTACTCTGTATCTATCCCCATGCTGTACCTGTCCTGGGAGTGTTTGGTGGGGACAGTGTAGAGGGAGCTTTACTCTGTATCTATCCCCGTGCTGTACCTGTCCTGGGAGTGTTTGGTGGGGACAGTGTAGAGGGAGCTTTACTCTGTATCTATCCCCGTGCAGTACCTGTCCTGGGAGTGTTTGATGGGGACAGTGTAGAGGGAGCTTTACTCTGTATCTATCCCCGTGCTGTACCTGTCCTGGGAGTGTTTGGTGGGGACAGTGTAGAGGGAGCCTTACTCTGTATCTATCCCCGTGCTGTACCTGTCCTGGGAGTGTTTGATGGGGACAGTGTGGAGGGAGCTTTACTCTGTATCCACCCCCATGCTGTACCTGTCCTGGGAGTGTTTGATGGGGGCCAGTGCAGAGGGAGCTTTACTCTGTATCTAACCCCATGCTGTACCTGTCCTGGGAGTGTTTGATGGGGCCAGTGCAGAGGGAGCTTTACTCTGTATCTGACCCCGTGCTGTACCTGTCCTGTAGTGTTTGATGGGGACAGTGTAGAGGGAGCTTTATTCTTTATCTAACCCCGTGCTGTACCTGTCCTGGGAGTGTTTGATGGGGGAACGGGGTAGACGGAGCTTTACTCTGCATCTAACCCTGTGCTGTACCTGTCATGGGAGTGTTTGATCGGGGGGGGGGGAACAGTGTAGAGGGAACTTTACTCTGTACCTAACCCCGTGCTGTACCTGTCCTGGGAGTGTTTGATGGGGGACAGTGTAGAGGGAACTTTACTCTGTACCTAACCCCGTGCTGTACCTGTCCTGGGAGTGTTTGATGGGGGGACAGTGTAGACGGAGCTTTACTCTGCATCTAACCCTGTGCTGTACCTGTCATGGGAGTGTTTGATGAGGACAGTGTAGAGGGAACACCTAACCTGCATGTCTTTCAGACTGTGGGAGGAAACTGGAGCACCCGGAGGAAACCACGCAGACACGGGGAGAACGCGCAGACTCCGCACAGACAGTGACCCAAGGCCGGGAATCGAACCCCGGTCCCTGGCGCTGTGAGGCAGCAGTGCTAACCACTGTGCCACCCACAATTAAGTTAACGTGAAAATCCCTCTGGTCGTCACACTCCGGCGCCTGTTCGGGTAACACTGAGGGAGAGTTTAGCACCCTAACCAACACGTCTTTCGGACTGTGGGAGGAAACCGGAGCACCCGGAGGAAACCCACGCAGACACGGGGGGAGAGGGGGTGGGGGGAGGAGAACATGCAAACTCCACACAGACAGTGTCCCAAGCCGGGAATCGAACCCGGGCCCCTGGCGCTGTGAGGCAGCAGTGCTAACCACCGTGCCACCGTGCCGGTAACGTTCAGGGAATGATGGATGGAGGTATTGAGATAGACGGGTACAGTTTGTGGCTGAGTTTCAGAACTTGTTGTACCTTTGTCCTCCTTCTCTCAGAGGCTATCGTCTGTGAGGCAAAGGACCAAGTGGTGGGTGCGAGAGAGGGAGGTGAAGCCTCCCTGCCGTGTTACTTCAAGAACGTGACGGCGCCGAAGGAACTGTTAGTCTCCTGGCAACTGGATCTCGGAAATGAGTCCATAGTCGTCCTCGCGGAATATCAGAATGGGACGCGGTCGGAATCGCAGAGCCAGAGCTTTGCAAACCGCACGAGTCTCCCTCCCTCCTGGAATCAAAGCGGGACTGCCACCCTGAAGATCGCTCGGGTGCGGGCGGAAGATTCTGGAAACTACACCTGCTTCGTGAGAGACGGAGGTCGCCACAGAAGATGTGCCCATCTAAAACTGTCGGTGAATTCAGGTAGGAAGACATCTTTTTTATTTCGAACTCACCGCCCCGCACGCGCACACGCGTGTTTGATATCTCCGTGGCGCGGGGCCCCGAATTGGGTTCAATCGATGACTGGTCGCAGGATGTCTCAGCGGACAGGTTGACTACAAAGATTTGACAGCTATTGTTAACAGGAAGGTGGGAGTTCCTCCACACCAGGGGCTGCTGGGAAAACTGGAAGCTCCCCCCCGCCCTCAACAATGGTTGCCGGTCACGTGGTTTACATCCTGGCCACTTACTCATTGTCTCTTAAAGCGATACCGCGAGAGGATGCAGCCCCTTCCCATCCAGACTTTCATTTGTATAGCGCCTTTCACAAGCTCTGGGTGTTCCTTGCAGCCACTGAGGCACTTTCCTTTAATTTGATTGGATTTTTGATTTGATTTATTATTGCCACACAGAATCCCTACAGTGCAGAAGGAGGCCATTCGGCCCATCGAGTCTGCACCAACCACAATCCCACACACGCCCTATCCCCATAACCCCAAGCAACTACCCTACCTATTTCCTTGACACAAAGGGGCAATTTAGCATGGCCAGCCCACCTAACCTGCGCATCTTTGGACAATAAGGGACAATTTAGCATGGCCAATCCACCTAATCTATAGATCTTTGGACACTGAGTGGCAATTTAACATGGCCAATCCACCTAACCCGCATATCTTTGGACACCAAGGGGCAATTTACCATGGCCAATCCACATAACCTATAGATCTTTGGGCAGTGGGAGGAAACCGGAGCACCCGGAGGAAACCCACGCAGACACGGGGAGAACGTGCAAACTCCACACAGACAGTAACCCAAGCCGGGAATCGAACCCGGGTCCCTGGCCCTGTGAGGCAGCAGTGCTAACCACTGTGCCACCGTGCCGCTCTACAACTCACCGAGATCTCGACGCTCCTCCAATTCTGGCCTCATGAGGATCTCCCTTTCCCACCGTAGAGTCATAGAAATATATACAGCAGGGAAACAGGCCCTTCAACCCATCCCCATTCCCATCATAGAGTCATAGAGATACACAGAATGGAAAAAGGCCCACTAATGTTTTGCTGCAATTGTATAGGGCGTTGGTGAGGCCACACCTGGAGTATTGTGTGTGGTTTTTGGTCTCCTTATCTGAGGAAGGATGTCCTTGCTATAGAGGGAGTGCAGCGAAGGTTTACCAGGCTGATTCCTGGGATGGCAGGTCTGTCATATGGGGAGAGATTAAGTTGGTTAGGATTATATTCACTGGAGTTTAGAAGATTGAAAGGGGATCTCATAGAAACTTATAAAATTCTAACAAGGTTAGACAGGGTAGATTCAGAAAGAATGTTCCCAAAAGTGGGGGGAGTCCAGAACTAGGGGGTCATAGTTTGAGGATAAGGGGTGAACCTTTTAGGACTGAGGTGTGGAGAAATATCATCACCCAGAGGGTGGTGAATGTGTGGAATTCACTACCACAGGAAGTAGTTGAGGCCAAAACGTTGTGTGATTTCAAGAAGAAATTAGATATCGCTCTTGGGGCTAAAGGGATTGAGGATATGGGGGGAAAGGGGGAATCAGGATATTGAATTTGATGATCAGCCATGATCAAAATGAATGGCGGAGCAGGCTCGAAGGCCGAATGGCCTCTATCTGCTCCCAGAATTCCTTGTGTTCTTCCATCTTTGCATCCTACTTGCAACCCAGCATTCTTACACCCCTCCCTCTCTTCTTTCGCACCCTTAGGGGCGTCTCAACCCCATGGAGGACCGCTCTGCGCCACGATCCTGTTCCTGTTCCTGACCAAGGTTCCTACATGATCGACGTTCCAATTCCGAGACCAGGAACTCCACATCCCGCCCAGAGAGGAGAAAACATATCGCAACATCGAAAGCTCCAGAGATCTCCACAGAGGTTGGAGAGTCTCGAACACTGGAGGCTCCAAGCTCGAAACAACTAGTTCCACATCTTTGGATCATATTTCTGCTTTTCTCCCAATTGTAAACCCGCGGCGAATATTTCAAGTTATTTTGTGTTAAATCTCGCTTGGCGACATCGATCTTAACCCAACTTTGACTAAATCGTGAATGATAATCGCTAGTGACACATTATCCCACACTCTGTTTTTTTTATTCATGCACAGCAGGTGTTTAGACACCGAGGCGGGATTTTCTGTTTCTTCCTGTGGGCGAGACATCGAAAAAACCCATTGGCTTTGGTGGGATGACGGAATCCCACTACCACCTCTGCTACCAGAATAAGCTCCATAGGGGAGGGGGAGTGCGCAGAAACCCCTGCCCTACATCTCTGCTTTCCATGATTCAACTGTGAGGGAATAGAGATAGTTTTTAAGTAATTTATATTTCCATTTGTTGGCATGAAGTAAAGTGTCATGTGAGTGTACCTTTCAGGTTTAAAAAAAAAATCATGCTCACAAAGAACAAAGAAAATTACAGCAGAGGAACAGGCCCTTCGGCCCTCCAAGCCTGCACTGACCATGCTGCCCGACTGAACTAATACCCCCTACCCTTCCGGGGACCATATCCCTCTATTCCCATCCTATTAAAGTATTTGTCAAGGCGCCCCTTAAAACTCACTATCATATCTGCTTCCACAACCTCCCCCGGCAGCGAGTTCCAGGCACCCACCACCCTCTGTGTAAAAAACCTGCCTCGTACATCTCCTTTAAACCTTGCACCTTAAACCTGTGCCCCCTAGTAATTGACTCTTCCACCCAGGGAAAAAGCTTCTGACTATCCACTCTGTCCATGCCCCTCATAATCTTGTAGACTTCTATCAGGTCTCCCCTCAACCTCCGTCGTTCCAGTGAGAACAAACCAAGTTTCTCCAACCTCTCCTCATAGCTAATGCCCTCCACACCAGGCAACATCCTGGTAAATCTTTTCTGTACCCTCTCCAAAGCCTCTACAACCTTCTGGTAGTGCGGCGACCAGAATTGACCACTATATTCCAAGTGCGGCCTAACTAAGGTTCTATAAAGCTGCAACATGACTTGCCAATTTTTAAACTCAATGCCCCGGCTGATGAAGGCAAGCTTCAGTGATGTGATTGGGGGTGGAGCTAAGCTGTAGCAGTCAGGTGATAGGGCTTTCAGTTTTGTTTGTGGCAGTCGGGTGATCGGAGTTTTTTTTTCCCTTTGGGGTTTTGGTTTTGTTTTTTGAAGCATTTAGCAACAAGCTCAGAAGCAGTCTCTCTCTCTCCCTCTCCCTGCTCTTCTCTTCCTTTGGTTCTGAAACTAGTGCCAGTTAGCCAAAGAAGAGGCTTATTGGCATCTTGCCTTAAAGAAGCTGTGCTTTGGGAAACAGATTTGATTACAACCTCTTCTGTGAGTTTCTTCGCAAGGGATTTCCAGCACTCAACCCAGGAGGCTGGATTCCTGTAACAAGTGGGCATTAACCGATGCTGTATTGTGCTTATTTGGAGGGTTTTGTGTATTGGATGTTGGCTTTGGAGCACATTAGAGATATTTCCTTAAGTGGTATACATTATCGTGGTTGTTGTGTCTTTTTTTTGTCACTGTTAAAAGTTCTTGCTAAGTGTCTTCTTGTACATATCAACAATATTCTTAATAAAACATTGCTTTTGGTAAAAGGGGTGAGTTGAATCACGCCTGGAGTGAAACCTCTCTTGCTCATCCGAACCAAATTCAACGTAAAACGTTACGAGTCAGGCGAGCTTCATAGAACACCTTGAAGTATCCAATCTTGATGTGCAGCAAAAATTAATTCTTCATTTATGTGCTAAGAAAGTGTTAAGACCTCAGTTTTAGTCACATGTAAGCTGCCCGCAATCTACAGGAATGAGATGGAGAATCTGGTGAACTGGTGCGGCAACAATAATCTCTCCCTCAATGTCAACAAAATGAAGGAGATTGTCATTGACTTCAGGAAGTGTAAAGGAGAACATGCCCCTGTCTACATCAAGGGGATGAAGTAGAAAGTGTTGAGAGCTTCAAGTTCACCAACAACCTGTCCTGGTTCCCTCATGCCGATACTATAGTTAAGAAAGCCCCACCAACGCCTCTACTTTCTCAGAAGACTAAGGAAATTTGGCATGTCAGCTACGATTCTCACCAACTTTTACAGATGCATAATAGAAAGCATTCTTTCTGGTTCTTTCAGAGCTTGGTATGGCTCCTGCTCTGCCCAAGACCGCAAGGAACTACTAAGGGTCGAGAATGTAGCCCAGTCCATCACGCAAACCCAGCCTCCCATCCATTGACTCTGTCTACACTTCCTGCTGCCTCGGGAAAAGCAGCCAGCATAATTAAGGACCCCACGCACCCCGGACATTCTCTCTTCCACCTTCTTCCTTCGGGAAAAAGATACAAAAGTCTGAGGTCATCTACCAACCGACTCAAGAACAGCTTCTTCCCTGCTGCTGTTAGACTTTTGAATGGACCTACCTCGCATTAAGTTGAGCTTTCTCTACACCCTAGCTATGACTGTAACACTACATTCTGCACTCTCTCATTTCCTTCTCTATGAACGGTATGCTTTGTCTGCATAGTGCGCAAGAAACAATACTTTTCACTGTATGTTAATACATGTGACAATAATAAATCAAATCAAATCAAAAGATAAGATGGTTTAGGTTCCTGCATTGTAATAATAGTTTTACACATTTAAAGCAAAGAGTAAGGCTGTTCCTTCCTTACTAAGGGCTCACACTTAGTCCTAACTCGTCACGTCTCGCCCGCTGTGGGAATCGTCGCGAGCAGCATGGGTAATTTTTTTCCCAACCGGCTGAAAGTCCTTGCATGAGACTTTCTGGTCACAAGGGAAGAACTTGGGAGTTAAGGAGGTTAAACAGTGAACTAGCGATGAAATCAACATGACAAACAAGTAATAGGATTAGCAGGCGTCCGGCAGAATACTGAGATGAGATTTGCCCAGTAATGAGATTAGCAGGCGTCTAGACAAATTGCAGATTGTCAGATACCATAGGCTTAAGGTGAAAGGAGAGGGATACAAAAGTGTCCAGAGGGGCAATTTTTTCACACAGAGGGTGGTGAGTGTCTGGAACGAGCTGCCAGGGGTAGTAGTAGAGGCGGGTACAATTTTGTCTTTTAAAAAGCATTTAGACAGTTACATGGGTAAGATGGGTATAGAGGGACATGGGCCAAATGCGGGCAATTGGGATTAGCTTCGGGGTTTAAAAAAAGGACAGCATGGACAAGTTGGGCCGAAGGGCCTGTTTCCATGCTGTAAACCTCTATGACTCTATATCAGAAACATGGTTTACCAGGGATCAGTGGGTTTATTAAAATTCATTTGGGGGACATGGGCGTCGCTGGCTGGGCCAGCATTTATTGCTCATCCCTAGTTGCCCTTGAGAAGGTGGTGGTGAGCTGCCTTCTTGAATCGCTGCCATCCCTGTTCTGTTGGTTGACCCACAATGCCGTTAGGGAGGGAATTGCAGGATTTTGACCCAGCGACTGCGAAGGAACGGCCGATATATTTCCAAGTCAGGGCGGTAAGTGGTTTGGAGGGGAACTTGCAGATGGTGGTGTTCCCAGGTATCTGCTATCCTTGTCCTTCTCGATGGAAGAGGTCGTGGATTTGGAAGATGCTGTCTAAGGATCTTTGGTACATCTTGTAGATAGTGCATACGGCTGCTACTGAGCGTCGGAGGCGGAGGGAGTGAATGTTTGTGGATGGGGTGCCAATCAAGCGGGGCTGCTTTGTCCTGGATGGTGTCGAGCTTCTCGAGTGTTGTTGGAGCCGCACCCATCCAGGCAAGTGGAGAGTATTCCATTACACTCCTGACTTGTGTCCTTGTAGATGGTGGACAGGCTTTAGGAGGGGGGAGTCAGGAGGTGAGTTACTCGCCACAGGATTCCCAGCCTCTGACCTGCTCTTGTAGCCACTGTGTTTATGTGGCGAGTCCAGTTGAGTTTCTGGTCAATGGTAACCCCAAAGGTATACAAAAGGATAACTTCTAAAGGCAAGGAACTTGAGAGATAGAGGACCGAATGCACAGGGTGGGATATCAAAGGAGTTGCAGTGTCACTGCTTACACCCTCTTTGGGGAGGGTGGCTAGGTTTCTATCCAACAGCCAGACAGGCCAAAATGACGGCAGATTGTAAAGAAGCTCCTCTAACCATAGAACCATAGAACCATAGAAAATTACAGCTCAGAAACAGGCCTTTTGGCCCTTCTTGTCTGTGCCGAACCATTTTTCTGCCTAGTCCCACTGACCTGCACTTGGACCATATCCCTCCACACCCCTCTCATGCATGAACCCGTCCAAGTTTTTCTTAAATGTTAAAAGTTAAAAGCATTTACCACTTTATCCGGCAACTCATTCCACACTCCCACCACTCTGCGTGAAGAAGCCCCCCCTAATATTCCCTTTAAACTTTTCTCCTTTCACCCTTAACCCATGCCCTCTTGTTTTTTTCTCCCCTAGCCTCAGCGGAAAAAGCCTGCTTGCATTCACTCTATCTATACCCATCAAAATCTTATACACCTCTATCAAATCTCCCCTCAATCTTCTACGCTCCGGGGAATAAAGTCCCAACCTATTCAATTTCTCTCTGTAACTCAGCTTCTCAAGTCCTGGCAACATCCTTGTGAACCTTCTCTGCACTCTTCCAACCTTATTTACATCCTTCCTGTAACTAGGTGACCAAAACTGTACACAATACTCCAAATTCGGCCTCACCAATGCCTTATATAACCTTACCACAACACTCCAACTTTTATACTCGATACTCCGATTTATAAAGGCCAATGTACCAAAGGCACTCTTTACGACCCTATCCACCTGTGACGTCACTAACGGACGTAGTTATGTTCCTTTGCTGAATCAGCAAAAAATGTTCACCCAGACTTAGAACTATGGAAATGACACAGCATAGGAGGAGGCCATTCAGCCCATACTGTCCATGCTATCCCAAGGACACCCAGGTGTTCTTTCTAATCCCTCTTCCTGCATCCGGTCATAGAATCATAGAATCCATATAGTGTAGAATAAGGCCATTCGACCCATTGGGTTTGCCCCAACTACACCCAGGTCCAATCCTCATAACACCAACTATTTACTCTACTGACCCTCTGACACTAAGGAGCAATTTAGCATGGCCAATCCACCTAACCTGCGCATCTTTGGACACTAAGGGGCAATTTAGTATGGCTAATCCACCTAACTTGCACATCTTTGGACACTAAGGGGCAATTTAGCATGGCCAATCCACCTAACCTGCACATCTTTGGACACTAAGGGGCAATTTAGTATGGCTAATCCACCTAACTTGCACATCTTTGGACACTAAGGGGCAATTTAGCACGGCCAATCCACCTAACCTGCGCATCTTTGGACACTAAGGGGCAATTTAGTATGGCTAATCCACCTAACCTACACATCTTTGGACATTAGAGGGCAACTTAGCATGGCCAATCCCCCTAACCTGCACATCTCTGGATACTAAGGGGCAATTTAGCACGGCCAATCCACCTAATCTGCACATCTTTGGACACTAAGGGGCAATTTAGCATGGCTAATCCACGTAACCGACACATCTTTGGACACTAAGGGGCAATTTAGCATGGCCAATCCACCTAACCTACACATCTTTGGACATTAAGTGACAATTTAGCATGGCCAATCCACCTAAGGTGCACATCTTTGGACATTAGGGGGCAATTTAGCATGGCCAATCCACCTAACCCGCACATCTTTGGACTGTGGGAGGAAACCGGAGCACCCAGAAGAAACCCATGCAGACATGGGGGAGAACGTGCAAACTCCACACAGGCAGTGACCCAAGCTGGGAATCGAACCCAGACTCCTGGCGCTATGAGGCAGCGGTGCTAACCACTGTGCCACCGTGCCACCACAAGGTCCCATAGCCCTGTAGCTTGTAGCAGTTAAGGTGTGGATCCAGGTACTCTTTAAAAGAGTTTAGAGTCTCTGCCTCCACCACCAACTCGGGCAGTGAATTTTGGACACCCACCACCCTCTGCGTACAAATGTTTTTCCTCACATCCCGTCTTCACCTACTGTCACTTCCCTTGAATCCATGTCAACTTGGTTTTCGAACTCCCTGCCCAGGGGAATGGCTTCCTCCTCTTCACTCTCTCCCTACCCCTCACAATTTTGTACACCTCAATCATGTCACACCCCTCAACCTTCTCTGTTCCAAGGAAAACAACCTTAACCTCTCCAATCTCGTTGCTACAATTCCCCAGCCCTATCAAGCCGTGTAAACTGGGCTTGGTCATGTAAGCTGTGGTAACTATCTGCTGAATTTAACTGATGGAGTTATTATAGTGGATGTTATTGGTGAAAAGAGGTGTCTCAGTGAGTTCAAGGAATGTGGGTATAGTTTGGGAACGAGATAATTTCAGATATAACGGTATTTATTCACTTAAGTAAGCACTCTAGAACAAAGAACAAAGAAAATTACAGCACAGGAACAGGCCCTTCGGCCCTCCAAGCCTGCACCGACCATGCTGCCTGACTGAACTAAAACCCCCTACCCTTCCGGGGACCGTGTCCCTCTATTCCCATCTTATTCATGTATTTGTCAAGAAGCCCCTTAAAAGAGGCCACACCTAGAGTATTGTGTGCAGCTTTGGTCTCCTTTTCTGAGGAAGGATGTTCTTGCTCTCGAGGGAGTGCAGCGAAGGTTTACCAGGCTGATTCCGGGGATGGCGGGACTGATGTATGAGGAGAGATTGACCAGGTTAGGATTGTTTTCGCTGGAGTTCAGACGAATGAGGGGAAGAATCTCATAGAGACTTATAAAATTCTAACAGGACTAGACAGGGTAGATGCAGGGAGGATGTTCCCGATGGTGGGGGGTCCAGAACCAGGGGGTCACAGTCTGAGGATTCGGGGTAGACCATTTAGAATTGAGATGAGGAGACATTTCTTCACCCAAAGAGTGGTGAGCCTGTGGAATTCATTGCCACAGGAAGTGGTTGATGCCAAAACATTGAATGTATTCAAGAGGCGGCTGGATATAGCACTTGGGGCGAACGGGATCAAAGGTTATGGGGGGAAAGCAGGATTAGGCTGTTGAGTTGGATGATCAGCCATGATGGTGATGAATGGCGGAGCAGGCTCGAAGGGCCGAATGGCCTCCTCCTGCTCCTATCTTCTATGTTTATGTCTATATCAGTCTATCTTGTCATTTTGTTTTACCTTATCAAATATTCTTTATTAATTGTTTATACAATGTCTGAACTGGTATCTCAATGGATTCTACATTGTTACTCACATTATACCCTCAACACCAGTGACCGCAAGGCTGTGTCCTCAGCCCCTTACTATACTCCAAGGGTGGATTCCCCAGTGTTCACTTGGTTTCATTGGTCAGAACATTGAATACAGGAGTTGGGACGTCTTGTTGAAGTTGTGCAAGACATTGGTAAGGCCACACTTGGAATACTGTGTGCAGTTCTGGTCACCCTATTATAGAAAGGATATTATTAAACTAGAAAGAGTGCAGAAAAGATTTACTCAGATGCTGCCTGGACTTGATGGATTGAGTTATAAGGAGAGGTTGGATAAACTGGGACTTTTTTTCTCTGGAGCGTGGGAGGCTTCGGGGTGATCTTATAGAGGTCTATAAAATAATGAGGGGCACAGATAAGGTGATAGTCAACATCTTTTCCCAAAGGTAGGGGAGTTTAGCTGGGGCGGCACGGTGGCACAGTGGTTAGCACTGCTGCCTCACAGCACCAGGGACCCGGGTTCGATTCCCAGCTTGGGTCACATTCCACCGTGTGTCTGCGTGGGTTTCCTCCGGGTGCCCCGGTTTCCTCCCACAGTCCAAAGATGCGCAGGTTAGGGGGATTGGCCATGCTAAATTGCCCCTTAGTGTCCAAAGATGTGCAGGCTTGGTGCTTTGGCCATGCTAAATTGCCCCTCAGTGTCAGGATGACTGGTTAGGGTAAATGCATGGGTTATGAGGATAGGGCCTGGGTGGGATTGTAGTCAGTGCAGACTCAATGGGCCACATGAACTCCTTATGTGCAGTAGGATTCTATGATTCTAGAGGACATAAGTTTAAGGTGAGAGGAGAGAGATACAAAAGGGTCCAGAGGGACAATTTTTTCACACAGAGGGTGGTGAGTGTCTGGAACAAGCTGCCAGAGGTAGTAGTAGAGGTGGGTACAATTCTGTCTTTCAAAAGACAGAGGAGATTTACAAGGATGTTGCCTGGATTGAGTGGCATGCCTTATGAGGATAGGCTGAGGGAGCTCAGTCTTTTCTCCTTGGAGAGACGTAGGATGAGAGGAGACCTAATAGAGGTGTATAAGATGTTGAGAGGCATAGTTCGGGTGGACTCTCAGAGGCTTTTTCCCAGGGTGGAAATGGCTGCTACGAGAGGACACAGGTTTAAGGTGCTGGGGGGTAGGTACAGGGGGAGATGTTAGGGGGAAGTTTTTCACACAGAGGGTGGTGGGCGAGTGGAATCGGCTGCCATCAGTGGTAGTGGAGGCAAACTCAATAGGGTCTTTTAAGAGACTCCTGGATGAGTACATGGGACTTAATAGGATGGAGGGTTATAGGTAGGCCTAAAAGGTAGAGATATGTTCGGCACAACTTGTGGGGCCGAAGGGCCTGTTTTGTGCTGTAGTTTTCTATGTTTCTAAAAAACATTTCGACAGTTCCATGGGTAAGATGGGTAGAGAGGGATATGGGCCAAACGCGGGCAATTGGGGCTAGCTTAGTGGTTTAAAAAAAAGGGACGACATGGACAAGTTGGGCCGAAGGGCCTGTTTCCATGCTGTAAACCTCTCTGATGCTGCTCAATGCTGTGATTTAGACTCTGACAACACGCGGAGGGTTTTGTGGCTCCAGTGTGATTTGGGTGGAGTCCCGCCCGACTTTATCAGATAAACACATCACAGAGCACATCAGAGGTACAATTACACTTAGCACATCAGAGGTACAAGTTTCAAGTATCATTTCAAACATTGTACAAGTTCAAAGGGATCCAAATGCAGTCTACTGTTTTTATACAGAGTGACGGGCGGATTCCCCAGTCCTCACTGTCTACATTGGCACTGAAATTTCCTGTGTGCAAACCACCTGACTGTCACCGCCGTGTGTACACAGAACAAAGAACAGTACAGCACAGGAACAGGCCCTTCGGCCCTCCAAGCCTGCGCCGATCATGATGCCTAACCTAAAACCGTACGCACTTACGGAGCCCGTATCCTTCCATTCCCATCCTATTCATGTATTCATCTAGTTGCCCCTCAAATGCCGCTATCATACCCGCTCCCACCACCTCCCCTGGGCAGCACCGTCCAGACATCCACCACCCTCTGTGTAAAAAAACTCACCTTGCACATCTCCTCTAAACTTTTCCCCACGCACCTTCAACCTATGTCCCCTCGTACTTGACTCTTCCACCCTAGGAAAGAACATCTGACTATCCACTCTGTCCATGCCCCTCATAATCTTGTAAACCTCTATCAGGTCTCCCCTCAACCTCCGTCGTTCCAGTGAGAACGAACCAGGTCTCTCCAACCTCTCCTCATAGTCAATACCCTCCAGACCAGGCAACATCCTGGTAAACCTCTTCTGTACCCTCTCCAAAGCCTCCACATCCTTCTGGTAGTGTGGCGACCAGAATTATAGACAATATTACTTGAGAAAGGATATACTGGCACTGGAGGGGGTGCAGAGGAGATTCACTAGGTTGATTCCGGAGTTGAGAGGGTTGGCTTATGAGGAGAGACTGAGTAGACTGGGGCTATACTCATTGGAATTCAGAAGAATGAGGGGAGATCTTCTAGAAACATATAAGATTATGAAGGGAATCGATAAGATAGAAGCAGGGAGGTTGTTTCCACTGGCGGGTGAAACTAGAACTAGGGGGCATGGCCTCAAAATAAGGGGAAGCAGATTTAGGACTGAGTTGAGGAGGAACTTCTTCACACAAAGGGTTGTGAATCTGTGGAATTCCCTGCCCAGTGAGGCTACCTCATTGAATGTTTTGAAGGCAAGGATGGATAGATTTTTGAACAGTAAAGGAATTAAGGGTAATGGTGAGCGGGCGGGTAAGTGGAGCTGAGTCCACGAAAAGATCAGCCATGATCTTATTGAATGGCGGAGCAGGCTCGAGGGGCCAGATGGCCTACTCCTGCTCCTAGTTCTTATGTTCCGATTCTAAATGAGGCTTGTAAGGCTGCAGCATAACCTGCCAATTTTTAAACTCAATGCCCCGGCCGATGAAGGCAAGCGTGCCGTATGCCGTCTTGACTACCTTCTCCACCTGCGTTGCCACTTTTAGTGATCGGTGGACATGTACGCCCAGATCCCTCTGCCTGTCAAATACTCTTAAAGGTTCTACCATTTACATGTAGCCGAGTTTGAGAGGAACAGGTGAGTTTGGGATGAGAGATTAAATTGTTGGGTTGTAACAGGAATCTTTGTAACCTCCTCATTGTAATCGGACAACGTGCTCAAGTTGTCTCGCTGGCGACATTCAGGATGTGCGGCCTTGAAGAGTGGGGCCAGCGGGTGAATCCGGTCGTGCCAACCTCTCCCCGCTGGTGGCCAACCTTCCCCTGGTGACCTCGAGGTGTTGGCACGTCAGACAAAACGTGGACCCGCTCCTCCATCTTTGGCTCCAGTCTGCGAAGCGTCTGTCCAGCCTCTGTCGGACGTTCCGCTCTCCGTCTGTCGCTACCTCGCCAGCCTCGAGCTGACTGCCACGTCTAAGGCTTCACTGTCTGTCTGGGAGGGAGCGGGGTGGGGTTCCAGCTGCCCTCCTGGTCATGGGGAGGTGGAGGCCTAGTGGTATTATCGCGAGACTCGTAATCCAGAAACTCAGCCAATGTTCTGGGGGACTCGGGTTCGAATCCCGCCACGGCAGACACACACATGTACAGACACATGTGGGTTTCATCCGGGTGCTCCGGTTTACTCCCACAGTCTGAAAGATGTGCTGGTTAGGGTGCATTGACCATATTAAATTGCCCCTTAGTGTCCAAAAATGTGCAGGTTAGGTGGATTGGCCATGCTAAATTGCCCCTTAGTGTCCAAAGATGTGCAGATTAGATGGATTGGCCACGCTAAATTGCCCCTTAGTGTCCAAAGATGTGCAGATTAGATGGATTGGCCATGCTAAATTGCCCCTTAGTGTCCAAAGATGTGCAGGTTAGGTGGATTGGCCATGCTAAATTGCCCCTTAGTGTCCAAAGATGTGCAAATTAGATGGATTGGCCACGCTAAATTGCCCCTTAGTGTCCAAAGATGTGCACATTTAGTGGATTGGCCATGCTAAATTGCCCCTTAGTGTCCAAAGATGTGTGGGTTAGGTGGATTGGCCATGCTAAATTGCCCCTTAGTGTCCAAAGATGTGCAGGTTAGGTGGATTGGCCATGTTAAATTGCCCCTTAGTGTCCAAAGATGTGTGGGTTAGGTGGATTGGCCATGCTAAATTGCCCCTGATGCGCGATATAACACACGAGAGGCGTGATGTACTCAGGAAATAAAGGCTTTTATTGCCAACAATAACAGAGCTACCATATACAGTACATGATCCCAGACTAAAGGGTCACCAGGCAGAGCAGTGACCTTTATACCTCTCCCAGGAGGCAGAGCCGACTGGGGTGTACCATAACAACTATATTAACAGGTAGAACAGCCCAACCCTAACCCCAACAGGAACATATATACAGACTCATAGTACTGGCCAGACCATGGCTCAGCACTACCTAGTGGGAACCAACAATGGTTCACCACAGCCCCTTAGTGTCCAAAGATGTGCGGGTTAGGTGGATTGGCCATGCTAAATTGCCCCTTAGTGTCCAAAGATATGCGGGCTCGGTAGATTGGCCAAGCTAAATTGCCCCTTCGAGTACCAAATGTGTGGTTAGGTGGATTGGCCGTGCTAAATTCTCCCTCAGTGTTACCCGAACAGGCTCCGGAGTGTAACGACTAGGGGGATTTTCACAGCAACTTCATTGCAGTGTTAATGTAAGCCTACTTGTGATGCTAAAGTTTGAAAGTTTATTAATTAGTTCCCAATTTACTAATAAATTTAAAATGACCTCGGGACCTTGCTGCTGATCAGAGATAAAGATTCTCTTCTCTGTGGTCAATTCCTCTATAACACAAACCACAATTTCCCATCTCCTGACTTTGCACTTGTGCTGTTCGACTCAGAGCATCAGCAAAAAATGTGACAGGCCGTGAGAGTTCCGCACGCGTGTTAAAAATGTGACTATGTATCAGAGGAGACGGGTGGGGGGGGGGGGGGGGCGGGGGGGGGGGGGGGGGGTGGTGTGGAACAGCTGAAGCTGTGATTAATGGGAGCCGGGAAGAGATTAGTATATAGAACATAGAACACCGAACACAGAACATAGAACACAGAACATAGAACATAGAACATAGAACACAGAACATAGAACATAGAACACAGAACATAGAACACAGAGCATAGAACACAGAACATAGAACATAGAATACAGAACACAGAACATTGAACACTGAACATAGAACACAGAACATAGAACATAGAACACAGAACATAGAACACCGAACACAGAACATAGAACACAGAACATAGAACACAGAACAAAGAACATAGAACACAGAACATAGAACACAGAACAGAGAACATAGAACACAGAACATAGAAAAATAGAACATAGAACATAGAATACAGAACATTGAACACAGAACATAGAACACAGCACATAGAACATAGAACACAGAACATAGAACATAGAACACAGAACATAGAACACTGAACACAGAACATAGAACACAGAACATAGAACACAGAACACAGAACATAGGACACAGAACACAGAATATAGAACACAGCACATAGAACATAGAGCACGGAACATAGAACACAGAACATAGAACATAGAAAATAGAACACTGAACATAGAACACAGAACATTGAACATAGAACACAGAACATTGAAGACAGAACATAGAACATTGAAAATAGTACACAGAACATAGTACTCAGAACATAGAACACAGAACACAGAACACAGAATATTGAACATAGAACATAGGACATTGAAAATAGAACACACAACACAGAACATAGAACAGAGAACATTAGTGAATGTGGGCTTTCTTAACTATAGTGTCAACATGGGGGGGACCAGGACAGGTTGTTGGTGATCTGGACACCTAAAAACCTGAAGCTCTCGACCCTTTCTACTTCGTCCCCGTTGATGTAGACAGGGGCGTGTTCTCCTTTACGCTTCCTGAAGTCGATGACAATCTCCTTTTTTTTGCTGACATTGAGGGAGAGATTATTGTTGCTGCACCAGTTCACCAGAGGTTGGCACTGCTGCCTCACAGCGCCAGGGACCCGGGTTCGATTCCCGGCTTAGGTCACTGTCTGTGTGGAGTTTGCACCTTCTCCCTGTGTCTGCGTGGGTTTCCTCCGGGTGCTCCAGTTTCCTCCCACAGTCCAAAGATTGGCCATGCTAAATTGTCCCTTAGTGTCAGGAGGACTAGCTGGGGTAAACGTGTGGGGGTTGTGGGGATAGGCCCTGGATGGGATTGTGGTCGATGTAGACTCGATGGGCTGAATGGCCTCCTGCACCTTAGGATTCCATAACATAGAACACAGAACATAAAACATAGGACAGAGGACAGTACAGCAGAGGAACTGGCCCTTTGGCCCACGAGCTATTCACAATATATATTCATGACTTGGATGAGGGAACAAAATGTAACATCTCAAAGTTTGCAGATGATACCAAGTTGGGTGGGAGGGTGAACTGTGACGAGGATGCAGAGATCCTTCAGAATGATCTGGACAGGTTGGGTGAGTGGGCTAATCAATGGCAGATGCAGTATAATTTGGGTAAGTGTGAGGTTATTCACTCTGGAAGCAAAAACAAGGCGGCAGATTACTACCTGAATGGCTGTAAATTGGGAGAGGGGAGTGTGCAGAGGGACCTGGGTGTCCTTGTGCACCAGTCGCTGAAGGTAAGCATGCAGGTGCAGCAGGCGGTAAAGAAGGCAAATGGTAGGTTGGCCTTCATTGCGAGAGGTTTCAAGTACAGGAGCAATGTGTTGTTGCAATGATACACGGCCTTGGTGAGGCCACACCTGGAGTATTGTGTGTAGTTTTGGTCTCCTTTTCTGAGGAAGGATGTTCTTGCTCTCGAGGGAGTGCAGCGAAGGTTTACCAGGCTGATTCCAGGGATGGCGGGACTGATGTGTGAGGAGAGATTGACCAGGTTAGGATTGTTTTCGCTGGAGTTCAGATGAATGAAGGGGGGAATCTCATAGAGACTTATAAAATTAGAACATAGAAACAAAGAAACATAGAAAAACTACAGCACAAAACAGGCCCTTCGGCCCCACAAGTTGTGCTGAACATATCCCTACCTTTTAGGCCTACCTATAACCCTCCATCCTATTAAGTCCCATGTACCCATCCAGGAGTCTCTTAAAAGACCCTATTGAGTTTGCCTCCACCACCACTGACGGAAGCCGATTCCACTCGCCCACCACCCTCTGTGTGAAAAACTTCCCCCGAACATTTCCCCTGTACCTACCCCCCAGCACCTTAAACCTGTGTCCTCTCGTAGCAGCCATTTCCACCCTGGGAAAAAGCCTCTGAGAGTCCACCCGATCTATGCCTCTCAACATCTTATATACGTCTATTAGGTCTCCTCTCATCCTACGTCTCTCCAAGGAGAAAAGACCGACTCCTTCAGCCTATCCTCATAAGGCATGCCACTCAATCAGGCAACATCCTTGTAAATCTCCTCTGCACCCTATCAATCTTTTCCACATCCTTCCTGTAATGAGGCGACCAGAACTGAGCACAGTACTCCAAGTGGGGTCTGATGAGGGTCTTATATAGCTGCATCATTATCCCCGGACTCGTAAACTCAATCACTCGATTGATAAAGGCCAGCACACCATACGCCTTCTTAACCACCTCCTTCACCTGCGGGGCCAATTTTAGAGTCCTATGGACCCGGACCCCTAAGTCCTTCTGATCCTCTACAGTACTAAGAGTCTTTCCCTTTATATTGTACTCCTTCATCCCATTTGACCTGCCAAAATGGACCACTACGCATTTATCTGGGTTGAAGTCCATCTGCCACTTCTCCGCCCAGTCTTGCATCCTTTCTATGTCCCTCTGTAACTTCTGACATCCCTCCAGACTATCCACAACCCCACCAACCTTCGTGTCATCAGCAAACCTACCAACCCATCCCTCCACTTCATTTATGAAAATGACAAACAGCAAGAGTCCCAGAACAGATCCCTGGGGCACACCACTGGTGACCGACCTCCATTTAGAAAAAGACCCATCTATACACACTCTCTGCCTCCTTTAGGCTAGCCAGTTCTGGATCCACAGGGCAGCAGCCCCTTGGATCCCATGCCCTCTCACTTTTTCTAGAAGCCCTGCATGGGGGACTTTATCGAATGCCTTGCTAAAATCCATATAAACCACATCTACCGCCTTCCCTTCGTCAATGTGTTTAGTCACATTTTCGAAGAACTCCACCAGGCTCGTAAGGCACGATTTGCCTTTGACAAAGCCATGCTGAGTATTCTTGAGCATACTAAACCTCTCTAAATGCTCATAAATCCTGTCCCTCGGGATCTTCTCCATCAACTTACCAACTACTGAGGTTAGACTCACCGGTTGGTAATTTCCTGGGCTATCCCTATTCCCCTTCTTGAAAATAGGAACCACATCCGCAATCCTCCAATCCTCCGGCACCTCTCCCGTCTCCATCGATGACGCAAAGGTCATCGCCAGAGGCTCTGCAATCTCTTCCCTCGCCTCCCACAGTAACCTGGGGTACATCCCATCCGGACCCGGCGACTTATCTATCTTGATGCCATTCAAAGATTCCAGCACAACCTCTTTCCTAAAGGCCACATACTCAATCTTTTCAGTCCACCGCAAGCCCACAGTACATCCACCCAGGTCCTTCTCCTCTGTGAAAACCGAGGCAAAATACTCATTGAGCACCTCTGCCATTTCTACTGGTTCCGTACAGACTTTCCCGCCTTCACCTTTTATAGGCCCTATTCTTTCACGTCTCATCCTTTTCGAACAGGACTAGACAGGGTAGATGCAGGGAGGATGTTCCCGATGGTGGGGGAGTCCAGAACCAGGGGTCACAGTCTGAGGATTCGGGGTAGACCATTTAGAATTGAGGTGAGGAGACATTTCTTCACCCAGAGTGGTGAGCCTGTGAAATTCATTACCACAGGAAGTAGTTGATGCCAAAACATTGAATGTATTCAAGAGGCGGCTGGATATAGCACTTGGGGCGAATGGGATCAAAGGTTATGGGGGGAAAGCAGGATTCGGCGATGAATGGCGGAGCAGGCTCGAAGGGCCGAATGGCCTCCTCCTGCTCCTATCTTCTATGTTTCTATGTTGTGCCGAACATGACGTCAAATTAAACTAACACCTTCTTCCCGCCCTTGCTCCATATCCCTCTATTCCTCGCACATTCATGCGCTCATCTGAAAGCCCCTTAAACCCCCCGATCGTATCTCCCACCACCACCCCTGGCAACGCCCTCCAGACACCGACCACTCTCTGTGTAAAAACAACTTGCCCCTCACATCTCCTTTGAACTTTCCCCCCTCTCACCTTAAGTGGGTGCGCCCCAGTATTAGATATTTCAATTCTGGGGGAGAAAGATTGCAGTGGAGGTTTAGCAAGACCTAAGCAGAACGCAGACTGGAGGAGGTGCATCTTATCTTCCGATCAGCCTCGTTCATCCCCAAACCGTAAAAATCCCGCCCGAGGTCAAGCGACCCTTTCCGTTGTGCGTCCCTCGTCCTCTCCGAGGATGGGCGTGGCGGCACAATTCTGGGACCCACGTTGAGTTGACTTTTCACCTCAACTTTAACCCTTTGCGTTAGGTCCCAAAGGTAGGAGGACTGGCATTTTCTGATGGGGATGTTGTGATTCTGTTGTGGGGTATAGATGGAGAGGGCGGCACGGTGGCACAGCGGTTAGCACCGGATTAAAGCAAATTACTGCGGATGCTGGAACCTGAAACCAAAAGAGAAAATGCTGGAAAATCTCAGCAAGTCTGGCAGCACCTGGAAGGAGAGAAAAGAGCTGATGTTTCGAGTCCAGATGAGCCTTTCTCAAAGCTCAATTGGTTAGCACTGCTGCGTCACAGCGCCAGGGACCCGGGTTCAAATCCGGCCTCGGGTCACTGTCTGTGTGGAGTTTGTACGTTCTCCCCCGTGTCTGCGTGGGTTTCCTCCGGGTGCTCCGGTTTCCTCCCACAGTCCGAAAGATGCACGGGTTAGGTGGATTGGCCATGCGAAATTGCCCCTTAGTTTCCAAAGGTGTGTAGGTTTGGTGGATTGGCCATGGTAAATTGGCCATGGTAAATTGCCCCTTAGTGTCCAAAGATGTGCACATTTAGTGGATTGGCCATGCTAAATTGCCCCTTAGTGTCCAAAGGTGTGGAGGTTTGGTGGATTGGCCATGGTAAATTGCCCCTTAATGTCCAAAGATGTGCACATTTAGTGGATTGGCCATGCTAAATTGCCCCTTGGTGTCCAAAGATGTGGAGGTTAGGTGGATTGGCCATGCGAAATTGCCCCTTGGTATCCAAAGATGTGGAGGTTAGGTGGATTGGCCATGCTAAATTGCCCCTTGGTGTCCAAAGATGTGGAGGTTAGGTGGATTGGCCATGCTAAATTGTCCCTTGGTGTCCAAAGATGTGGAGGTTAGGTGGATTGGCCATGCTAAATTGCCCCTTAATGTCCAAAGATGTGCACATTTAGTGGATTGGCCATGCTAAATTGCCCCTTAGTGTACAAAGATGTGCAAGTTAGGTGGATTGGCCATGCTAAATTGCCCCTTAGTGTCCAAAGATGTGCGGGTTAGGTGGATTGGCCATGCTAAATTGCCCCTTGGTGTACAAAAATGTGGAGGTTAGGTGGATTGGCCAAGCTAAATTGCCCCTTAGTGTCCAAAGATGTGCAAGTTAGGTGGATTGGCCATGCTAAATTGCCCCTTAGTGTCCAAAGATGTGTAGGTTTGGTGGATGGGCCATGCTAAATTGCCCCTACGTGTCCCAGGATACGTAGGTGAGAGGGATTAACGGGGTAAATATGTGTAGATACGGGGATAGGGGCTGGGCGGGATTGTGGTCGGTGCAGACCTGATGGGCCGAATGGCCTCCTTCTGCACTGTAGGGATTCTATGATTCTATGAAATGTGAGGTCATGCACTTGGGTCGGAGGAATCAAAAGGCAGATCATTATCTAAATGGAGAGAGACTGCGGGTGAGTGAAGTGCAGAGGGATCTGGGTGTTCTAGTGCATCAATCACATAAAGCCAGCAGGCAGGTCCAACAGGTGTTAAAGAGGCAATCGGCATGTTAACCTTTATTGCGAAGGGGTTGGAGTTCAAAAATAGGGAGGTTTTGTTGCAATTGTACAGGGTGTTGGCGAGGCCTCACCCTGGGAACACTGCGTACAGTTTTGGTCCCCTTACCTAACAAAGGATATCCTAACATCGGAGGCAACCCGGGGTCAAATGGGACACGGAGAGGTTCTGGATTAATCTTAGTCAAAGCAGAGAACAAAGATCAAAGACAATTACAGCACAGGAACAGGCCCTTCGTCCCTCCTGCACTGACCATGCTGTCCGACTGAACTAAAACCCCCCTGTCCTTCCGGGAAGAACAAAGGAGTCTGCAGGGCCAGGCCAGTAACATAATTTTAAAGTGTTGATTTGATTTGATTTATTATTGTCACATGTATTGGGATACAGTGAAAAGTATTGTTTCTTGCGCTCTATCCAGACAAAGCATACCGTTCATAGAGTACATAGGGGAGAAGGATTTGATTTATTATTGTCACATGTATTGGGATGCAGTGAAAAGTATTGTTCCTTGCGCGCTATACAGACAAAGCATACCGTTCATAGAGTACATAGGGGAGAAGGATTTGATTTATTATTGTCACATGTATTGGGATGCAGTGAAAAGTATTGTTCCTTGCGCGCTATACAGACAAAGCATACCGTTCATAGAGTACATAGGGGAGAAGGATTTGATTTATTATTGTCACATGTATTGGGATACAGTGAAAAGTATTGTTTCTTGCGCTCTATCCAGACAAAGCATACCGTTCATAGAGTACATAGGGGAGAAGGATTTGATTTATTATTGTCACATGTATTGGGATGCAGTGAAAAGTATTGTTCCTTGCACGCTATACAGACAAAGCACACCGTTCATAGAGTACATAGGGGAGAAGGATTTGATTTATTATTGTCACATGTATTGGGATGCAGTGAAAAGTATTGTTCCTTGCGCGCTATACAGACAAAGCATACCGTTCATAGAGTACATAGGGGAGAAGGATTTGATTTATTATTGTCACATGTATTGGGAGACAGTGAAAAGTATTGTTTCTTGCGCACTATACAGACAAAGCATACCGTTCATAGAGTACATAGGGGAGAAGGAAAGGACGCCAGGGAAAGGGTATAGAATGTTGTGTTACAGTCATAGCTAGGGTGTCGAGAAAGATCAACTTAATGCGAGGTAGGTCCATTCAAAAGTCTGATGGCAGCAGGGAAGAAGTTGTTCTTGAGACAGTTGGTAAGTGACCTCAGACTTTTAAAAGTTTATTTATTAGTCACAAGTAGGTTTACATTAACACTGCAATGAAGTTACTGTGAAAATCCCCTCATCGCCACACTCTGGCGCCTGTTCAGTTACACTGAGGGAGAAGGTATCTTTTTCCCACGGCAGAAGGTGGAAGAGAGGATATCCGGGGTGTGTGGGGTCCTTGATTCTGCTGGCTGCTTTGCCGAGGCAGCGGGAAGTGTAGACGGAGTCAATGGATGGGAGGCTGGTTTGTGTGATGGACCTTTTGTGGTTCCTTGTGGTCTTGGGCAGAGCAGGAGCCAGACCAAGCTGTGATACATCCAGAAAGATTGCTTTCTCTGGTGCATCTGTAAAGGTTGGTGAGAATCGGAGCTGACATGCCAAATTTCCTTCGTCTTCTGAGAAAGTAGAGGTGTTGGTGGGCTTTCTTAACTGTTGTGTCGGCATGGAGGGACCAGGACAAGTTCATAGAATCCTGACTGTACAGAAGGAGGCCATTCGAACCATCAAGTCTATACTGAGCACATCCCATCCAGGCCCTATTCCCATAAACCCACACAGTTAACCTGGCTAATCCCCCTGACACTAGGGTCAATTTAGCATGGCCAATCCACCTAAACTGCACATCTTTGGACTGTGGGAGGAAACTGGAGCACCTGGAGGAAACCCACGCAGACACAGGGAGAACGTGTAGACTCCGCACAGACAGTGACCCAAGGCTGGATTGAATCTGGGTCCCTGGCACTGGTAACAGTGCTAACCACTGGGCCACTGTGCCGCCCGCACCATGCCAGTTGTTGGTGATCTGGACACTTAGAAACCTGAAGCTCTCGACCAGAAAGCAAAGAGTACGGGTAAATGGGTGTTTTTCTGGTTGGCGATCAGTGACTAGTGGTGTGCCTCAGGGACCAGTGTTGGGACCGCAATTGTTTACGATTTACATTGATGATTTGGAGTTGGGGACCAAGTGTGGTGTGTCAAAATACGCAGATGACACTAAGATGAGTGGCAGAGCAAAGTGTGCAGAGGACGCTGAAAGTCTGCAAAGGGATATAGATAGTCTAAGTGAGTGGGCGAGGGTCTGGCAGATGGAGTACAATGTTGGTAAATGTGAGGTCATCCATTTTGGTAGCAATAACAGCAAAATGGACTATTATTTAAATGGTAAAAAATTGCAGCATGCTGCTGTGCAGAGGGACCTGGGTGTCCTTGTGCAGGAATCATAAGGAGTTAGTTTGCAGGTGCAGCAGGTAATTAAGAAGGCAAATGGAATTTTGTCCTTTCATTACTAGAGGGATGGAGTTTAAAAACAGCGAGATTAAGTTGCAGCTGTATAAGGTGCTGGTGAGGCCACACCTGGAGTACTGTGTACAGTTTTGGTCTCCTTACTTGAGAAAGGATATACTGGCACTGGAGGGGGCGCAGAGGAGATTCACTAGGTTGATTCAGGAGTTGAGAGGGTTGGCTTATGAGGACAGACTGAGTAGACTGGGGCTATACTCATTGGAATTCAGAGGAATGAGGGGAGATCTTATAGAAACATATATTATGAAGGGAATAGATAAGATAGAAGCAGGGAAGTTGTTTCCACTGGCGGGTGAAACTAGAACTAGGGGGCATAGCCTCAAAATAGGGGGGAGCAGATTTAGGACTGAGTTGAGGAGGAACTTCTTCACACAAAGGGTTGTGAATCTGTGGGATTCCCTGCCCAGTGAGGCTACCTCATTGAATGTTTTTAAGGCAAGGATACGTAGATTTTTGAACAGTAAAGGAAATAAGGGTTATGGTGAGCGGGCGGGTAAGTGGAGCTGAGTCCATGAAAAGATCAGCCATGATCTTATTGAATGGCGGAGCAGGCTCGAAGGGCCAGATGGGCTACTCCTGCTCCTAGTTCTTATGTTATTATGGTCTTATTTCCACTTTGTCCCCGTTGATGTAGACAGGGGCATGTTCTCCTCTACGCCTCTTGAAATCGATGACAATCTCCTTTGTTTTGTTGACATTGAGAGAGGGATTGTCGACACTGCTTCATGTCGGAAAATACAGCAGCCAACTAAGGTTCAGATCACCTGGTCTTTTACAACAATGTCGTTTGTGTGGGATCTTGCTGTGCGTGAGTCTGACTGTCACGTTTCCGATGTTACAACAGCGACCAGCATTCAGAAGGCCCCTCTTCGGCTGTAATGTTTATTGAGACACCCTGAGGGGTGGAGGAAGACATTATAATGTTTAACACCTTGTGTTAAATCTCCTCTCGGCCTTTCTGAGCTGTGTTTTTAAAGCAGCTTTGTGGCTTTCTGGAGATGGGAGATAGGCGATGGCCATAAACAACAGGAAGATGGGGCTGAATGGACTGTCAATCAGACACAGCCTGAGGCCTAAAGACTGTGAGATCTTGCTGCTGATCCGTGAGATAGAGACAACCTTCTTTCTCTGTGGTCACCCTGAGGCCATCCAAACATCTCGACAAGGCAAACCACAACTTCCGTTCTCTGACTCTGCACTCGTTCTGTTCAACTCAGAGTCTCAGCAAATAAGTGAGGCAGGCCGTAAGTGTCAGATCACGCACGCACTCACACATAGTGAGAGTCATTAGATCACAAATCCCCATATCTCATTGCTCCTGAAACCTACCCCTGATTCTCTTATCCCCAATCACTGACCTCTAACCCTTGACCCCCAGCTCCCCCTTAGCCTCTAAACTTTGACCCTCTTAACCCCAACCCCTTACCTCTAACACCGACCCTCTCCTCCCCAACCTCTCACCTCTAACCCCTGACCCTCTTCCCCCCAGCCCCTAACTTCTAATCCATGACTCTAACCTCTAACCCCAACCCTATTCTCCCAAACCCCAGCCTCGAACCCCAATCCTATTCTCCCAAACACCTAACATCTAACCCCGACCCTATTCTCCCAAACCTCTAACCCCTGACACCCCACCCTCTAACACCCGACGCTCTTCTCCCCAACCCAAAACCTTTAACCCCTGATCCCTAACCTCCAACCCCTGATCCACTTCCCCCAACTCATAACCTCTAACCCCTGACCCCAACCTCTAACCCCGAGCCTATTCTCCCAAACCATTAACCTCTAACCCCTGGTCCGTAACCTCTAACCCCTGACCCTCATCTCCCCAACACCAAACTTCGAACCCCTGACACTTAACTCGAACCCCGATCTTCTCCTCCCCAACCTCTCACCTCTGACCCCTGACCCACATCTCCCCAACCCCTAATCTCTAACACCTGGCTCTCGTTTCCCCAACCCCGAAACACTAACCCTTGACCCCTAACCTCGATCCCCGACCCTCTTCACCCCAATCCCAACCTCTCACCCCTGACCCTCACCTCCCCAATGTGGTGATATAAACAGGGCCTGGTTTTAAGGCTGATAAAATTGGATATCCTAAATTAAAGAATTGGGCATATTGAAATCAAACACAGTCAAACCTCAGGCAGGCCAATTGTACAATACACAAACATGTCTGGGCCTGATCCATCAACCACCCATCAAAGGTCGTTACTGATACTTAGCAGGAGATCATTCACCTCATTGAAATGCATCGGCCTATTGTTAGAAGCGCAGATGGAGCCAGACTTTCTGTCACCAAGAGTTCCTGTAGATACCTTATCTGATAACAAGTTCAACAACATGGAGATGGACACCTGGGGGGGGAGGACCCTGGTGTCCTGTCAGGCAGACATCAAGAAACCCACTGGGTATTGGAACTCCCTCCTGGAACCTCATTGGCTGGAAGCCAGAGAAGTTTCTGGAAAGGCAAGCAGGCTGGGGGATAAAGGGACGCACTGTGAGAGACCAGCAGCGAAGACTCGACAGGGGAGACGGCCGTGACCATTCGGAAAACTGACCAGAGAAGGAAGAAGCGGCCATCGAGACTCACCTTCATGACGACGGGCCAGAGGGACTCAGAGAATCGGACCTGCAGTTCAACCAAGCCATCTTTACGGGTAGTATACTTGAATCTGCTGGGGTATCCTCTTGTTTTATGTGGGTAATTTAAGGGTTAATATTGTTATTATTAATAAACTTGTTGAACCTTTACTGGTGTTTGTCCTTTGTCCATCTTGCAAATAAGGGCACCGGGGTAAAACCTTGGAGTAAATAAACTGGTTGAAAGTATCTGAGAATTAACGGGCACAACAATGGCGACCCAGATGGGACTTCGATAAGAAGTGATACGTTGCTCCGAA
The DNA here is from genome assembly GCF_964213995.1 of Mustelus asterias. Lineage (NCBI taxonomy): Eukaryota > Metazoa > Chordata > Chondrichthyes > Carcharhiniformes > Triakidae > Mustelus > Mustelus asterias. The sequence goes on from NW_027590871.1 coordinate 63,746, forward strand.
GTCGAACCTTCAACCCGGTATTCTCCAACACTCCGTCTGAGCCTGAATTAAGACGGCAGCTGCCCCACGTGACAGCCAGTCTTAAGTGAGTGAAGGACTAATACAGATTCGACCAGTAAATTGGGCCATAAACCCGGTGTCTGTAACACAAGGTGGACAAACTGTGTAGTTAGAACTAGAACAGTCTAGGGAAGTTGGGTAAAATCTACGGGAGGGAATTTAGTGAAAACTGGACCCCTACCCCGATCCCTTACCTATACTCAAGTGGCGAATCCTAAAAGGAAATAATCATGGCCAGTCATGCTGAATGGGAGGACCTCTGGGATTGGGGTTCAAATGTCCAAATCCACCCATGGGTCCGCATTCTGTCACAACTGGCCGTAATAGGAATCCTACTTATGGCAGTGTACCTAACCACCCTCACATTTAAGTTCGCCCGATGGGTGGAGGAAGTTAAATGTAAATGCAGCGACCTACAGGCTGCAGTAAAAGTTTTTGCACCAAGCAGGAAAAGTAAATACAGCCCACGCAACAGACCACTCCAAATGCCTGCGCGAGATTGAAGATTTAAAAGCACAACTAGCCATAAAAAGGGGTGTAATGTGTGCATGCACGACCGAAACAGGGGATAGTGACCCAGGGGTAGAGTGGGGGGATTTAGAAGAGGATGCCTGCCATTATGCAACAGCTAACGTCACTGCCGACAGGGGACCCCCACCTCCCTTCCCGGGAGTGGAACCAACGGCACCACCTAATCCGGCCCCTATCTGGGGAAACTCAGTCTCGGCTCCGAGTCCTATTACCATCCCAATAGGCCCAGTCACTAATCCGGTTCCTGTACCGATGAATCCGGTCACCACCCAATGACAGGACAAACAGAACCACAATGTGACTTATACATAGAAATACATAGAAACCCGACAGTGCAGAAGGAGGCCATTCGGCCCATCGAGTCTGCACCGACCACAATCCCACCCATGCCCTACCCCCACATATTTACCCGCTAACTACGCATCTCAGGGACAATTTTTAACCTGGCCAATCAACCTAACCCGCACATCTTTGGACTGTGGGAGGAAACCGGAGCACCCGGAGGAAACCCACGCAGACACGAGGAGAATGTGCAAACTCCACACAGACAGTGACCCGAGCCGGGAATCGAACCCGGGACCCTGGAGCTGTGAAGCAGCAGTGCTAACCACTGTGCTACCGTGTAACTCCATACACCATGACACAGCTCACTGACATAGCTAAAACGATTGGAGTATTCGAACCCTCTGGGGATCCACATGCTCTCTTTGACCAGATCACCCAATATCGTGTTTTAAACGGCCTAGACGAGGCAGAAGAGGTTAAACTTATTCTGTTATGTTCAAGTCCTGCCATCCGTTCCGCCCTACCCGAACCCCAGAATGTGGCCGGGGGAACCCTACCAGAAATGAAGGCGGCCATTCTGGCCGCCATAGGGATACAATAGGGATGACCCGGTACAAGGCTTAAACAACTGCCAACAAAAGAGAGGGGAGCACCCGACAGCCTATGCTGGCCGACTATGGAACCAATTTGTTGCGGTTTTCGGCCAATTAAATCGAGTCCAATTAAATGCACACCACCGGCCCACATGGATCCGGACCCTGATAGCACACGCCACCGAGGGGAGTCGGAAAGCCTGAGAGAATTTTGATCCCGATGATAATACACACACAGAAGCCTGGGCCACCCGCAAAATGACTCGTGTGTGGGAACGGGAAGTCAGACAAACAGACACCCCCAAGCCCACTAAACACGGAAAGATGAACCCAATCCACACAGACCCAGCCCCAGTTTGGCGTAATGAATGGGAAGTGGAAACAGGGGAGAGGGAAACTAACCCCCATATACCCGGGCCAATCATCGATACAGAAAACCGCAGCCCCGCGCAGAACCCCGATATATTCCCAACCCCAGGTACAAGACAAAGCCACTTCAAGATATCCACCCCCACAAGCGCAGTGTCACAACTGTGGCCAGATCGGCCATTTTGCCAGGGAATCATAGAAACCCTACAGTACAGAAAGAGGCCATTCGGCCCATCGAGTCTGCACCGACCACAATCCCACCCAGGCCCTACCCCCATATCCCTACATATTTTACCCGCTAATCCCTCTAATCTACGCATCCCAGGACACTAAGGGGCAATTTTAGCATGGCCAATCAACCTAACCCGCACATCTTTGGACTGTGGGAGGAAACCAGAGCACCCGGAGGAAACCCACGCAGACACGGGTAGAATGTGCAAACTCCACACAGACAGTGACCCGAGCCGGGAATTGAACCCAGGTCCCTGGAGCTGTGAAGCAGCAGTGCTAACCACTGTGCTACTGTGTCACCCAATGTAGAGCCCCGCCCAGCCAGACCCCACGACCGCCCCAACGATTTCACAGAGGAGAACCCCGACCTATGTCATTAGAAGGACCTGCCAGACAATGCACCACAACCCCGGTGGAAGCCTCCGACACCCCTTTCAGCCTCTACCCCCAATTAGACTCCGGACTGGAAGCATGACTGTGTCAGACCTCCCCAACTTGGGTTTGCAACGCTGAATGGGTTAGTCCGTGGGTCTGGACTGCGCGACACACACAAGCAGTCTCAGACCTCAAACAATCCCTTGCACAAGCCCCTGCCTTACAGGTACCCAACCCTGAACTCCCCTTTGCCCTTGAAGTAGCGGCCACTGACAGCACACTAGCTGCCGTGCTCCTCCAAGAACGGCACGGACGATTTGGCCCAATTGCTTACGCTTCCCGCACACTAACTCCGGTTGAACGAAGTTTTTCGGTGTGCGAAACCCACTTATTATCAGTTTTCTGGGCAGTGCACCGCTTTAACTCCATAGTCAGCTTGAACCCCCTCACTATACTTACAGAACACACCCCCATACAACTACTGCTGAACGGCCGATTTAAAGATGGGACGGTTAGTCAAAACCGTATTGCACGGTGGACACTCATGTTGCAGGGTCGAGGCATTGCGGTCAAACACACCCGGGTCCCCACATTCCTGGCAGACAACCTAACCTACGTCGGGGAGCCCCATGAATGCCAGGTTCCGGCAATAAAAGACCACAAGGGGCCATTTTTGCCAAAACAAAAGGGGGGAGGAGCCAGGGGAAATCGGCCAAACCCAGGCTCAGGACAGTTTAAACATTTTTGTGGATGGGTCATCCACGGTGGAAGAGGGAAACAGGAGGACAGGATGTGGGATATACGTGGAAGACCAAGAAGGCAAGCCCCTGGGGGAGATGGCCTTAAAACGTCCAGCACACATGAGTGCACAAGCTGCAGAACTGGCAGCGATAGCGTACGTAGTCAGCCATCCTGACCTGTTCCCCACACCCGCGGACATACACTCCGATAGTATGCATGTCTGCAACAGTTTAACAGACTTCATGCCCCTATGGGAAGCAAGGGGATTCATATCTGCAGATGGGAAACCTCTACCATCAGCCCCACTGTTAAGATTTATTTTCCAGGCTGCCCAAGACCGGGAGTATGGCATAATTAAAGTAAAGGCCCACCGCCGCACCTCCCCACTTGGGAACATAAGGTCGCTTCTCGGCCTTTTGGCTAAGATCAAGTGTAGTATGGAGAGGATGCTGCACTTGGTTGAGGTCATTAGGTTACATTGAAGCTTCATATGTTTCATATGAAGCAATTTTTAAAAGCGGCATCTCGGCCTTTTGGCTAAGATGCAAATGAGCCCAAGTCTTGGAGGAGGAACCTCCCCCTTCTCCAATCAGCTTGGCTCATGTAGATCGGGCCCAGGACAGGGTGGTTTTGGTCGCTCGCCCTGTCTTGTCAGCCTGGATCTGAAATGTCTCAACTTGTTGAGACTCTGAATTGGATTTGATTTGATTGAATTGGAAAAGTATTAAAAAAAACATAAGGGCGGATGAATTAGCCAAACAGGGTGCGAGAGAGGGGAAATTTTGGCAACCAATAGTTACAGAGCGAATTGAAGCTGCGACTGTCAGCCAGACCAAGGTCGAAGACCTAAAACAAGCCCAGAGCAGTGACCAGGACCTAAAACAAATTCAGGAAGGGGCAAACCCCGCCTCCTTTGGAAAATGGCGAGACGCAATATTGGTACAGGATGGACTTGTCCTTAAGGACGGCCTATATGTGGTCCCAACCAGGGACCGTAACCAAATCATTTTCCAAACCCACCATGTCCAGGGCCATCAAGGGGCAGGAACCACAAGTGAGCGAATCAAAGGATTGTGTTGGTGGCCAAACCTAGAACAGGATGTGCGGCATTACGTCGATAATTGTATCATCTGTGCACAGAACAATCCTGATAAATATGCCCACAAAGGGGAACTGAGACATACTCGCCCTGTGGAAGGTCCCTGGACAAATCTCCAGACTGACTATATTGGTCCCCTACCGCCCGGAGTGGGAGGTTACAAATACATCCTGGTCATCGTAGACACTTTTAGTAAATGGGTGGAAGCTTTTCCAACCCACACTAACACAGCCAAGGTCACGGCTGACATCCTAGTGCAGTATATATTCACTAGGTGGGGCCTTCCCCGCAGCATCGACTCAGACCAGGCACTCACTTCACTGCCCAGGTAATGCAACGCGTAATGGAATTGTTCGGGATAAAGCAACAATTCCACATTGCTTACCACCCCCAATCTAGCGGTGTAGTAGAGAGGATGAACCGTACCCTTAAGGATATGATCCGTAAGACCGTTTAGCAGAACAATCACTCCTGGAACAAAGTCCTCCCCTTCATATTAATGACAGTGCGCAATTCCGTATCTAGTTCCACCGGATTCACCCCCCATGTCCTCATGACTGGGCGACCAATGCAAGGAATTGAACCTTTACTCGGGCTGGATCTGTCCGGGCCCGAAGTCACGGCCCTCACCCACGAAAATGCCGTGAGAGCCATCCTGGGAAACACACAGGCCGCACAACAAGCTGCAGCTGTTAAGATAGGCAAACGGAAGCAGCAAAGTAAGGCCGATTTTGATGGTAAGGTAAAACCCATCGAATATGAGGTTGGGCAACAGATAATGCTCAGAGTCTTCCAGCCAGGAACGTTCTTGTCCCCCAAATATGCCGGACCCTATCCAGTGGTAGATAAGGCCCCTCGGTATACAAGGTCATGGTAGACCACAGGAAAGCCGGGTGGTATCATGTGAACCAAATGAAGGCATTCGGCTCCCAGCAAAATTTTCACCAATACCATGTCAGCCTGGAAGGAGTCTTTGAGTCACAAGGAAGCCCCAACCCTCACCCCACAGCACCGGACCAAAACCACGGTCCACAATCTGTACCCCAGGTTATCAACCCCCACCCAGTATCCCCAGGAACAGCACGCGCAACCTCGGTCCCTGCCCCAATTTACAGGGCTTCAGGAATAAAACCCCAGCCCAGGGGACCCCGACGGAAAGGACGGGGAACCCGTAAACCTTACCCCCTGTGGCGCACCTGGTACCGGGACTCCCAGAACCGTTTGAGCCGGCGCTCACTACCAGAGGTGGTAATGCAGTGGGTACCTGGCAGCCAAAGCCCACCCATATAGGTTCCCTCCACTAAGAAAGAATCAGGACATCACAGTCCAAATTGTAAATAGCTTTATCCGTCCACTCTACGCATCACCCAATTGAAAAGGGTTTCTTATCTGCCCACATTACACTGCGTCATAATTTTCCGACACACCACAGTTTGGTTGTGAGATGAAGAATCTATTGTTATACTGTGCCATAGTCCTCCAATAACAAGGACACATGCCACATGCCCAACATTTTATTTTCACGCTCTGCAAACTCCTTACTCCACTACCCTTCGTCAGACACGATTGGGCCTTTATTATTCCTTTACTTATTTATTTGGTTTTTGTTAGAAAAAAAAGAGTCATACGACATTCTAGTAAAGAAAAGGAAAAGAGAATCAGATATTAATAAGAATGAACAGGTGCTACCCTGATCTTCCCCAGAATGAACTACATACTTCCCTGTTATCTGGGACTCCTCATCTCAGACCGAACCACAGACACCACATCAACCAAAGACCAGAAAAGATCAGCCTACGATACCCCGGTTATATGTGGTTCACCCCACGCCCGATGGAAGAAGGAATTTCTGCAAAGTAGTTTGGTTCGGTTCCAGTGTCATTCGGAGTCAGTTGGATGATGTCGGTTGTTATTCCCACCTTGCGGACACTGCCAAAGACGTCCGTAATGAGAACGCTGTTGGGGTTCCTCTGGAATAGATCAGTCCTGTGCCCAGGGTTGGACTCGGCAAGGGCCATCCGACATCGGGAGAGGCTCTACAATCAAGAGCCTTGATACTGTCCCATCTGTATTGAATATGTATCGTCAACTTGTCATTTTGTACTGTTTATTGCTTTGTTTTGTATATACCCGATTGATGTATTGTTTCTTATTGTTTTTTTTAAATTATTTTACTTCATTTAAATTTGTTGGTAATATTATGGGTTAGGGATGATACTGTCAACCCCAGATTCGGGGTACTTGCTTGTTGAGATGGTTTGGTGAGAATTGTGTGATCCGGTTCGCTGACGCTCATTGGATCAAGAGGAGGGAATGTGGTGATATAAACAGGGCCTAGTTTTAAGGCTGATAAAATTGGATATCCTAAATTAAAGAATTGGGCATATTGAAATCAAACACAGTCAAACCTCAGGCAGGCCAATTGTACAATACACAAACGTGTCTGGGCCTGATCCATCAACCACCCATCAAAGGTCGTTACTGATACTTAGCAGGAGATCATGGCACCTCATTGAAATGCTTCGGCCTATTGTTAGAAGCGCAGATCGGGCCAGACTTTCTGTCACCAAGAGTTCCTGGAGATACCTTATCTGATAACAAGTTCAACTACATGGAGATGGACACCTGGGGGGCGGACCCTGGTGTCCTGTCAGGCAGACATCAAGTAACCCACTGGGTATTGGAACCCCCTCCTGGGACCTCATTGGCCAGAAGCCAGAGAAGTTTCTGGAAAGGCAAGCAGGCTGGGGGATAAAGGGCCACACTGTGAGACACACAGGAGCGAAGACTCGACAGGGGAGACGGCAGTGACCATTCGGAAGACTGACCAGAGAAGGAAGGAAGGAAGTAGCGGCCATCGAGACTCACCTTCGTGACGACGGGCCAGAGGGACTCAGAGAATCGGACCTGCAGTTCAACCAAGCCATCTTTACGGGTAGTATACTTGAATCTGCTGGGGTATCCTCTTGTTTTATGTGGGTAAGTTAAGGGTTAATAGTGTTATTATTAATAAACTTGTTGAACCTTTACTTGTGTTTGTCCTTTGTCCATCTTGCAAATAAGGGCATCGGGGTAAAACCTTGGAGTAAGTAAACTGGTTGAAATTATCTGAGAATTAACGGGTACAACACCAACTTCTCACCTCTAACGCCTGACCCTCTTCTCCCCAGCCCCTAAACGCTAACCCTTGACACTCCCTGCCCTACCCCCCCCCCCCCCCGTGTGTGGGAGAATGAAAGCGATTCTGACTGAGGGAGAGCAGTGAGAGCCGGAGGATTTATTGTGTGGTTGGCGTGTGGGTGAAGCGTTCCTCGCCTCCGACCTTTGCAGCCTGTATTTTAGGAGACTTAATTAAAATGTCGCTGTGCTGTCGGGAGCAGGAATGTGGGGCAGGTTCAGTGAAACCTTCCAGGATTCATTCCGAGCGGGGCTTTGCCTGAGAGACAAAGAGAAACATTTACAGACAGAAGGAGTTGTAAAGATGTGTCAGAGCTGTCTGAGTTCCCATAGTGTAGTGGTTATCACGTTCGCCTCACACGCGAAAGGTCCCCGGTTCGATCCTGGGTGGGAACATTATGTGACAAGATTCTTATCCTCACTCAAATCACCCCCGTAAATGTCATCCTGCTGTTTTGCTGCCATGACAACCGGCTCTTCAATCCGGTTTCCCGTGTGGAATGAGATCAGGAGCGAGAGGGCACGGCGCACAAACCACAAGAATAACATCCGCATGAGAACAAGGCTGGATTGTGGAGCCAGCTTAGCTCAACCGGAGGAAGAGACTCGAGGAGCGGGGAGAAGAGAAATTGAGGCCCAGGCTTTTGGGGGCCTATCCCTTACCCCAGGAGGCAGCTGGAGAGGACTGGGAGCAGGAGCCCCCAGGCTCCAGGCCTATCACTTTCCTTGTACAGTTGCGGCAACAACTCTTTCCCGAAGAACAAAAGAAATGGGATCAGGAGTAGGCCATCCAGCCCCTCAAGCCTGCTCCGCCATTCAACAAGATCATGGCTGATCTGATAGTGGGTTCAGTTCCTTTACTTTTACACTCCGGCCTCCCCTCGGAATAAAAGCCGGCGTTCCGTTCGCTCTGGGACCGCGGGGGAGAGCTCGGGTTCAAAAATAAGTGAGGGAAAAGCTGCTGGGGCCATCCCGGCCAAGCCGTGAGCTGTTTGGATGGTGAGTATCGCAGCCGCGTTCCCGCTTCTCGGGAGTTGGAGACTGAGTGGAAGCAGCTGAGGGTTTAACAAGGTCAACACTATTGAGCCAAGTCTTCAGGCCGCGTTTATTGCGGGGATTCAGTTGCGATCAGCGCTCGGATGGGACGCAGCGTCTGGGGGGAGACACCGGTTTAGCCCCGCGGACAAATTATTATCTCCGAATCACTGCTCTGTCACCCAAACCATCGTAAGAAGTTTAACAACACCAGGTAACACCTGAGTTCGATTCCCGGCTCGGGTCACTGTCTGTGTGGAGTTTGCACATTCTCCTCGTGTCTGCGTGGGTTTCCTCCGGGTGCTCCGGTTTCCTCCCACAGTCCAAAGATGTGCGGGTTAGGTTGATTGGCCAGGTTAAAAATTGCCCCTTAGAGTCCTGGGATGTGTAGGTTAGAGGGATTAGCGGGTAAAATATGTGGGGGTAGGGCCTGGGTGGGATTGTGGTCGGTGCAGACTCGATGGGCCGAATGGCCTCCTTCTGCACTGTAGGGTTTCTATGTTTCTATGTTTCTAGGTTAAAGTCCAACAGGTTTATTTGGTAGCAAAAGCCACATGCTTTCGGAGCCTTAAGCTCCTTCTTCAGGTGAGTGGGAATTCTGTTCAGGGCATATAAAGACACAATCTCAATTTACACAATAATGGTTGGAATGCGAATACTTACAGCTAATCAAGTCTTTTAAGATACAAACAATGTGAGTGGACAGAGCATTAAGACAGGTTAAAGAGATGTGTATTGTCTGCAGACAGGACAGCCAGTGAGATTCTGCAGGTCCAGGCAAGCTGTAGGGATTACAGACAGTGTGACATGAACCCAATATCCCGGTTGAGGCTGTCCTCATGTGTGCGAAACTTGGCTATCAGTTTTGGATGTGGAGATGCCGGCGTTGGACTGGGGTAAACACAGTAAGGAGTTTAACAACACCAGGTTAAAGTCCAACAAAAGTCCCCTTAAGCCCCTTAAGGCTCCGAAAGCTTGTGTGGCTTTTGGTACCAAATAAACCTGTTGGACTTTAACCTGGTGTTGTTAAACTTCTTACTGTATCAGTCTCTGCTCAGCGACTCTGCGCTGTCGTGTGTCGCGAAGGCCGCCTTGGAGAACGCTTACCCGAAGATCAGAGGCCGAATGCCCGTGACCGCTTAATGCTCTCTCCACTCACATTGTTTGTATCTTAAAGACTTGATTAGTTGTAAGTATTTGCATTCCAACCATTATTCATGTAAATTGAGTCTGTGTCTTTATAAGCTCTGTTTGTGAACAGAATTCCCACTCACCTGAAGAAGGAGCTTAAGGCTCCGAAAGCTTGTGTGGCTTTTGATACCAAATAAACCTGTTGGACTTTAACCTGGTGTTGTTAAACTTCTTACTGTGTTTACCCCAGTCCAACGCCGGCATCTCCACATCATGACCCCAAACCATCGACAGATACCACCCTGGGGTGGGGGGCAAATCAAACAGTCTGGGCGCCCGAAGTGACAGGAACAAGCAGCCCTGTCCAGCCCGGCGAGCTCAGTTGGTAGAGCGTGAGACTCTTAATCTCAGGGTCGTGGGTTCAAGTCCCACGTTGGGCGAATGTTTCCCTTTTTGTTTAAACACTCGTGCGGCCGCCCAGATCTGAATCCCCCTGACGGTGAACCGCACTGACACCACATTCCCCACTCTCTCCAAAGCTGTCGCCAATTTCACACCGCACTCTGAGACACTCACTCCCCGCAAACTCGCACACACACAGCGAGCACCTCAACCCGTGCGGGAAATAAACCATCCAACTCTCTCCCTCGCTCACCATTCCTTCCATTCCGCAGAAGAAGGTTATCCGGGGAATCAAACCCATCGGAACAAGCGTGGATTTTCCGGGCTAGATTCCGATGGGGGAACGATTGAATAAAATTACTCCATCCGCTCTCTCCCTCACGGACAATTCCTTTCATTCTGTGACTCTGTCAGAACTGGACAATTGGCTCTTCCATCGAGACTGTCGACCGCATCTTCCCAATGTAGAACCAGAAGCCAGGCGTTCAAATACACAAATATCAGTGCTCGGAGGGATGGAGCAAATTCCGCTGCGTCTGATCCCCAGATCAGAGGGTCGCGGGTTCCAATCAGGTCAGGGTCACTTTTATCGCCAGAGTCAGCGACGTGCCGAGTTATTGGCGAAAAATTCAGTCAATGTCAGGAGTGGGATTCGAACCCACGCCTCCAGAGGAGACTGCGACCTGAACGCAGCGCCTTAGACCGCTCGGCCATCCTGACTGCATCACAGCGTCTTGCTCTCACACTTAGGAAGTGAAAAGTATTGTTTCTTGCGCGCTGAACAAAGCATACACTTCATAGAGTACATAGAGGATAACGATTTGATTTGATTTATTATTGTCACCTGTATTGAGATACAGTGAAAAGTATTGTTACTTTTGCGCTATACAAACAAAGCATACCGTTTATAGAGTACATAGGAGAGAAGGAAAGGAGAGAATGAAGAATATAGTGTTACAGTCATAGCTAGGGTGTCGCGAAAGATCAACTTAATATAAGGTAGGTCCATTCAAAAGTCTGACAGCAGCAGGGAAGAACCTGTTCTTGAGTTGGTTGCTACGTGACCTCTGACGTTTGTATCTATTTCTCGATGGAAGAAGTTGGAAGAGAGAATGTCCGGGGTGTGTGTGGTCCTTGACTATGCTGGCTCTTGATCAAATTGCTCCGTGTTTTCAGACTTTTGACTCCGATTGGCTGCGCTGTTGCCATGGAGGAAACAACGGGGGACTGTAGGTTCCCCAAGTTCCCCGGGTCATTCAGAAAGGCACAAGGTTTGAGCCAGTTCCTTTAGCTTGCAGAGTGCGGGTCCCTGAGGCACTTCCACTGCAGGAGCCATGTTACAATCTCCACAGATTATATTCAATAGGTTGTTAGTGTGGTTAATAGACACCAACACCTCCAGCAGAAGCTAAACTGACCCCCCTCATGGCTGACCTCATTATTGCCACATCTTCGATCTCGCAGTCCTTCTCAATTACGACACTCGCACATCAAAGACAGAAGGCAAACTCAGGCCTGAGGCCTACTTCTGTTCCTTAACAACTCCATGGTTCTTTACAGAGAGGGTCTGATGAATTGGCGGAGTGGTTCCTCGATAAAGTCACGGGGAAACCCTCTGAGAGCTTGGAGCAGTAAATTGAATAGAGTAGAATCCCCAACCGTGCAGAACAAAGCCATTCGGCCCATCAAGACTGAACCAGCAACAATCCCACCCAGTCTGCATCCCCGTAACCCCACGTATTTACCCTGCTAATCTCCTTGACACAAAGGGGCAATTTAGCATGGCCAATCCACCTAACTGGCACATCTTTGGACTCCAAGGGACAATTTAGCAGAGCCAATCCACCTAACCTGCACATCTTTGGACACTAAGGGGCAATTTAGCGTGGCCAATCCACCTAACTGGCACATCTTTGGACTCCAAGGGACAATTTAGCATAGCCAATCCACCTAACCTGCACATCTTTGGACACTAAGTGGCAATTTAGCATGGCCAATCCACCTAACCTGCACATCTTTGGACAGTAATGGGCAATTTAGCATGGTCAATCCACCTGACCCACACATCTTTGGACACTAAGGGGCAACTTAGCATGGCCAATCCACCTAATTTGCACATCTTTGGACACTAAGGGACAATTTAGCATGGCCAATCCACCTAACTTGCACATCTTTGGACAGTAATGGACAATTTAGCATGGTCAATCCACCTAACCCACACATCTTTGGACACTAAGGGGCAACTTAGCATGGCCAATCCACCTAATTTGCACATCTTTGGACACTAAGGGACAATTTAGCATGGCCAATCCACCTAACTTGCACATCTTTGGACAGTAATGGACAATTTAGCATGGCCAATCCACCTAACCCACACATCTTTGGACAGTAATGGGCAATTTAGCATGGTCAATCCACCTGACCCACACATCTTTGGACACTAAGGGGCAACTTAGCATGGCCAATCCACCTAATTTGCACATCTTTGGACACTAAGGGACAATTTAGCATGGCCAATCCACCTAACTTGCACATCTTTGGACAGTAATGGACAATTTAGCATGGCCAATCCACCTAACCCACACATCTTTGGACACTAAGGGGCAACTTAGCATGGCCAATCCACCTAACTTGCACATCTTTGGACACTAAGGGACAATTTAGCATGGTCAATCCACCTAACCCACACATCTTTGGACACTAAGGGGCAACTTAGCGTGGCCAATCCACCTAATTTGCACATCTTTGGACACTAAGGGACAATTTAGCATGGCCAATCCACCTAACTTGCACATCTTTGGACAGTAATGGACAATTTAGCATGGCCAATCCACCTAACCCACACATCTTTGGACAGTAATGGGCAATTTAGCATGGTCAATCCACCTGACCCACACATCTTTGGACACTAAGGGGCAACTTAGCATGGCCAATCCACCTAATTTGCACATCTTTGGACACTAAGGGACAATTTAGCATGGCCAATCCACCTAACTTGCACATCTTTGGACAGTAATGGACAATTTAGCATGGCCAATCCACCTAACCCACACATCTTTGGACACTAAGGGGCAACTTAGCATGGCCAATCCACCTAACTTGCACATCTTTGGACACTAAGGGACAACTTAGCATGGCCAATCCACCTAATCCGCACATCTTTGGAGTAACAGAGGAAATTGGAGCGCCCGGAAGAAACCCAGGAGGACGCGGGGCGAACGTGCAGATGCGGCACAGACAGTAAACCGACGTCAGAATTGAACCCGGGCTCCTGGCGCTGTGAGGCAGCAGTGCTGATTTCATTAACCCCCCTCCCCTCCCCTCCCCTCCCCCGCTCTCACCCGGCCCTAACAACGCTCAGAGCACAAAATAAATTATTCAGCTCTGCACTCTCCCTCACGAACAGTTCCATTCATTCTCCAGAAGAAGGCTGTCTGGATATAAAAGTGATTGAAGCAATGGTAAATAATCCAGGCTAAAATTCTCCAAGTAATAACAGAATAAAATTGCTTCCATTCTGACGAGAAGCTTCTCTATAAGTTTGGATAAGATTCCAGCACAGTTCCTGTCTGTTCCCGGGTGCTGGAAGGATTGGGATTTGCCCCTGTCACAGCCCCGGGGAAGGAAACAATAGTTTTACTGATCGTGTCTGAAGCTGCCACCTTGTGTGGGGGAGAATGAAAGTGATTCTGACTGAGGGAGAGAGGTTAGAGCCGGAGGATTTATTGTGTGGTTGGCGTGTGGTGAAGCGTTCCTCGCCTCTGACCTGTATTTTAGGAGACTTGATTAAAATGTTCCTGTGCTGTCGGGAGCAGGAATGTGCGGCAGGTTCAGTGAAACGTTCCAGGAATCATTCCGAGCGGGGCTTTGCCTGAGAGACAAAGAAACATTTACCGACAGAAGGGGTTGTAAAGAAGCTGTATCAGAGCTGTCTGAGTTCCCATAGTGTAGTGGTTATCACGTTCGCCTCACACGCGAAAGGTCCCCAGTTCGATCCTGGGTGGGAACATTATGTGATAGAATTCTTATCCTCACTCAAATCACCCCCGTAGATGGTCGCGAGGGGGGAGAGAGAGCGGATGAAATAATTTTTTCTCAGATAGCGACCTTCCGCCTCCAGGCCCTGCAGAGGTACCTTTACGTTGAGCCCCCTCCACGATGGTGTGCCATGGCGACGTATTTCTTCCGCCAGTGGCACAGCCTCAATTATGACATGCAGCTCCTGCATATCGAACTGGGGCGTGTTCCGACCGCCCTGCAGGAGTTGCCCGTCTTTTACCAGGACCTCCTCACCGTCTGGAACACGGTCGCCTCGCGACGCAGCTCTCCCCCGTCAGGAGTAGCGGCTCTCGTGCGAGTGCCGCTGCTCAGGAATCCGCTCCTCCAGCCGTATGACTTCAGGTGGCTGGCGGAGAGGAGGGCTGTGGACGCCGGGGCGACCAGAATCGGGGACGTGCTGGATGGCGGAGGGGCGGGCTGGATGAGTCCCCGCGTGCTGGCTGAGCGCGCGGGGACGACCGTCCGGCGCGCGACCAAAGCCATCCTAGACCTTAGGACGGTCGTGCTCGGCCCCGAAACTGCACGCAAACTTGAGACGGCGCAGGCGTGCGGTGGGATCCCGCCCGAGCGTTCCCCTGTTCGGGCGGAATTCCGCATTGGCCCAAAGCCTCAGCCCCCCTCCCCTGGGTGAGGTACCCCACAGCCTGAGCCGCCTCGCGGAAATGCCCTCCGTGCCTTTTTTTACCGCACGGAGGCGTTTCCTGTGCGGGCTGCTGCTGCACACCCTCCACTACCGCCTCCTCGCCTGTCGCCCGGATACACCTTGGCGGGCCTTGTTGCCGCCGGGCGGCGGAGGTCCCCAGTGGAGGTCCCTCTACGGAGGGATCTCCCCCAATTACGTCGGGGACCTGGGGTGGAGGGTGATGCATGCAGCAGTTCCGCACAACCGTAGGGTTCACTGGTTCACGGGCTCCGAAGACTGCCCTTTCTGCGGCCTTGTGGAGTCCGTGGACCACGTCTATGTTGTGTGTCTTAGGCTGCACTCCCTTTATGTTTTCCTGAAGAACCTTTTGTTGATGTTTTGTCTGCACTTCAGTCCCACGCTCCTGATCTACGGACACCCGGTGCGGAGAGGGGAGGGTCGGGATGGCGACCTCCTCGTGAACCTGCTCCTGGGCCTGGCGAAACGCGCCATTTACCGGTCCAGGCAGCGGGCGATCGAGGGGGCCGTCCATCCTGACTGTCTTCCCCTCTACCGCGGCTACGTTCGCGGCCAGGTGTCCCTGGAGAGGGAGCATGCAGTGTCCACGGGCGAGGTTGACGCTTTCCGCGCCCGCTGGGCACCGCAGGGGTTGGGGTGCATTATTGACCCCAATAATCACATTTTAATTTGATGTTTTTAAGTTTCCTTTGTACTTTGATTTCTGTTCGGGCTGTTCCCCCTCCTTTTTGGGGAGCTGCCCCTTTTACTTTGTCCTGATTTAATCTGAGTTTGTTTACTTGGTTTGGTTTCACCTAAAAAGAGGGCAGCAGTGCTGATTTCATTAACCCCCCTCCCCTCCCCTCCCCCGCTCTTACCCGGCCCTAACAACGCTCAGAGCACAAAATAAAGTATTCAACTCTGCACTCTCCCTCACGAACAGTTCCATTCATTTTCCAGAAGAAGGCTGTCTGGATATAAAAGTGATTGAAGCAATGGTAAATAATCCAGGCTAAAATTCCTCCAAGTAATAACAGAATAAAATTGCTTCCATTTTGATGAGAAGCTTCTCTATAAGTTTGGATAAGATTCCAGCACAGTTCCTGTCTGTTCCCGGGTGCTGGAAGGATTGGGATTTGCCCCTGTCACAGCCCCGGGGAAGGAAACAATAGTTTTACTGATCGTGTCTGAAGCTGCCACCTTGTGTGGGAGAATGAAAGCGATTCTGACTGAGGGAGAGAGGTTAGCGCCGGAGGATTTATTGTGTGGTTGGCGTGTGGGTGAAGCGTTCCTCGCCTCTGACCTTTGCAGCCTGTATTTTCGGAGACTTGATTAAAATGTTGCTGTGCTGTCGGGAGCAGGAATGTGCGGCTGGTTCAGTGAAACGTTCCAGGAATCATTCCGAGCGGGGCTTTGCCTGAGAGACAAAGAGAAACATTTACCGACAGAAGGGGTTGTAAAGAAGATGTGTTAGAGCTGTCTGAGTTCCCATAGTGTAGCGGTTATCACGTTCGCCTCACACGCGAAAGGTCCCCAGTTCGATCCTGGGTGGGAACATAATGTGATAGAATTCTTATCCTCACTCAAATCACCCCCGTAGATGGTCGCGAGGGGGGAGAGAGAGCGGATGGAATAATTTTTTCTCAGATAGCGACCTTCCGTCTCCAGGCCCTGCAGAGGTACCTTTACGTTGAGCCCCCTCCACAGTGGTGTGCCATGGCGACGTATTTCTTCCGCCAGTGGCACAGCCTCAATTATGACATGCAGCTCCTGCATATCGAACTGGGGCGTGTTCCGACCGCCCTGCAGGAGTTGCCCGTCTTTTACCAGGACCTCCTCACCGTCTGGAACACGGTCGCCTCGCGACGCAGCTCTCCCCCGTCAGGAGTAGCGGCTCTCGTGCGAGTGCCGCTGCTCAGGAATCCGCTCCTCCAGCCGTATGACTTCAGGTGGCTGGCGGAGAAGAGGGCTGTGGACGCCGGGGTGACCAGAATCGGGGACGTGCTGGATGGCGGAGGGGCGGGCTGGATGAGTCCCCGCGTGCTGGCTGAGCGCGCGGGGACGACCGTCCGGCGCGCGACCAAAGCCATCCTAGACCTTAGGACGGTCGTGCTCGGCCCCGAAACTGCACGCAAACTTGAGACGGCGCAGGCGTGCGGTGGGATCCCGCCCGAGCGTTCCCCTGTTCGGGCGGAATTCCACATTGGCCCAAAGCCTCAGCCCCCCTCCCCTGGGTGAGGTGCCCCACAGCCTGAGCCGCCTCGCGGAAATGCCCTCCGTGCCTTTTTCTACCGCGCGGAGGCGTTTCCTGTGCGGGCTGCTGCTGCACACCTTCCACTACCGCCTCCTCGCCTGTCGCCCGGATACACCTTGGCGGGCCTTGTTGCCGCCGGGCGGCGGAGGTCCCCAGTGGAGGTCCCTCTACGGAGGGATCTCCCCCAATTACGTCGGGGACCTGGGGTGGAGGGTGATGCATGCAGCAGTTCCGCACAACCGTAGGGTTCACTGGTTCACGGGCTCCGAAGACTGCCCTTTCTGCGGCCTTGTGGAGTCCGTGGACCATGTCTATGTTGTGTGTCTTAGGCTGCACTCCCTTTATGTTTTCCTGAAGAACCTTTTGTTGATGTTTTGACTGCACTTCAGTCCCACGCTCCTGATCTACGGACACCCGGTGCGGAGAGGGGAGGGTCGGGATGGCGACCTCCTCGTGAACCTGCTCCTGGGCCTGGCGAAACGCGCCATTTACCGGTCCAGGCTGCGGGCGATCGAGGGGGCCGTCCATCCTGACTGTCTTCCCCTCTACCGCGGCTACGTTCGCGGCCAGGTGTCCCTGGAGAGGGAGCGTGCGGTGTCCACGGGCGAGGTTGACGCTTTCCGCGCCCGCTGGGCACCGCAGGGGTTGGGGTGCATTATTGACCCCAATAATCACATTTTAATTTGATGTTTTTAAGTTTCCTTTGTACTTTGATTTCTGTTCGGGCTGTTCCCCCTCCTTTTTGGGGAGCTGCCCCTTTTACTTTGTCCTGATTTAATCTGAGTTTGTTTACTTGGTTTGGTTTGACCTAAAAAGAGGGCAGCAGTGCTGATTTCATTAACCCCCCTCCCCTCCCCTCCCCTCCCCCGCTCTCACCCGGCCCTAACAACGCTCAGAGCACAAAATAAAGTATTCAACTCTGCACTCTCCCTCACGAACAGTTCCATTCATTCTCCAGAAGAAGGCTGTCTGGATATAAAAGTGATTGAAGCAATGGTAAATAATCCAGGCTAAAATTCCTCCAAGTAATAACAGAATAAAATTGCTTCCATTTTGATGAGAAGCTTCTCGATAAGCTTGGATAAGATTCCAGCACAGTTCCTGTCTGTTCCCGGGTGCTGGAAGGATTGGGATTTGCCCCTGTCACAGCCCCGGGGAAGGAAACAATAGTTTTACTGATCGTGTCTGAAGCTGCCACCTTGTGTGGGAGAATGAAAGCGATTCTGACTGAGGGAGAGAGGTTAGCGCCGGAGGATTTATTGTGTGGTTGGCGTGTGGGTGAAGCGTTCCTCGCCTCTGACCTTTGCAGCCTGTATTTTCGGAGACTTGATTAAAATGTTGCTGTGCTGTCGGGAGCAGGAATGTGCGGCTGGTTCAGTGAAACGTTCCAGGAATCATTCCGAGCGGGGCTTTGCCTGAGAGACAAAGAGAAACATTTACCGACAGGCGGCACGGTAGCACAGTGGTTAGCACTGCTGCTTCACAGCTCCAGGGTCCCGGGTTTGATTCCCAGCTCGGGTCACTGTCTGTGTGGAGTTTGCACATTCTCCTCGTGTCTGCCTGGGTTTCCTGCGGGTGCTCCGGTTTCCTCCCACAGTCCAAAGATGTGCGGGTTAGGTTGATTGGCCAGGTTTTAAAATTGTCCCTGAGATGTGTGGATTAGTGGGTAAATATGTGGGTTGGGCCTGGGTGGGATTGTGGTCGGTGCAGACTCGATGGGCCGAATGGCCTCCTTCTGCACTGTAGGGTTTGAATGATTCTAGAAGGGGTTGTAAAGAAGATGTGTCAGCTGTCTGTAGCGGTTATCACGTTCGCCTCACACGCGAAAGGTCCCCAGTTCGATCCTGGGTGGGAACATAATGTGATAGAATTCTTACCCTGACTCAAATCGCCCCCGTAGATGTTCGTGAGGGGGAGAGAGAGCGGATGAAATAATTTTGCTGAATCTTGTGGTGTGAAATTGGCGACAGCTTTGGAGAGAGTGGGGAATGTGGTGTCAGTGCGGTTCACCGTCAGGGGGATTCAGATCTGGGCGGCCGCACGAGTGTTTAAACAAAAAGGGAAACATTCGCCCAACGTGGGGCTTGAACCCTGAGATTAAGAGTCTCACGCTCTACCGACTGAGCGAGCCGGGCTGGACAGGGCTGCTTGTCCCTGTCACTTAGGGCGGACAGACTGTTTGATTTGCCCCCCACCCCAGGGTGGTATCTGTCGATGGTTTGGGTGACAGAGCAGTGAATCGGAGATAATAATTTGTCCGCGGGGCTAAACCGGTGTCTCCCCCCCAGACGCTGCGTCCCATCCGAGCGCTGATCGCAACTGAATCCCCGCAATAAACGCGGCCTGAAGACTTGTCTCAATAGTGTTGACCTTGTTAAACTCTCAGCTGCTTCCACTCAGTCTCCAACTCCCGGGAAGGGGGAACGCGGCTGCGATACTCACCATCCAAACAGCTCACGGCTTTCCCGGGATGTCACCGGCAGCTTTTACAACCACAAAGGTTCGTGAACGAAGCCCAGTCCCATCACGCAAACCAGCCTCGAAATGTTTCTCTTTGCCTCTCAGGCAAAGCCCCGCTCGGAATGATTCCTGGAACGTTTCACTGAACCTGCCGCACATTCCTGCTCCCGACAGCACAGCAACATTTTAATCAAGTCTCCTAAAATACAGGCTGCAAAGGGTCAGAGGCGAGGAACGCTTCACCCACACGCCAACCACACAATAAATCCTCCGGCGCTAACCTCTCTCCCTCAGTCAGAAGCACTTTCATTCTCCCCCACACGGGGGCAGACTTCACCCGTCTGGGACTAGTCTGAGGTCACCCCGACCAACCGACTCAACAGCAACTTCTTAATCAGTCATAGAATCCTACAGTGCAGAAGGAGGCCATTCGGCCCATCGAGTCTGCCCCGACCACTATCCCACCCAGGTATCCCTCTACCCGATGCATTTACCCGAGCTCGCACCCCTGACAGCAACGACAATTTAGCCAATCAACCCAACCCGCACAAATTCCCTGTTGCTATCAGACTTTTGAATGGACCTACCTCGCACCAAGTTGATCTTTCTCTACACCCTAGCTATGACTGTAACTACATTCTGCACTCTCTCCTTTCCTTCTCCCCTATGTACTTTATGAATGGTATGCTTTGTCTGTGCAGCACGCAAGAAACAATACTTTTCACTGTATCCCAATACATGTGGCAATAATAAATCAAATCCTTCTCCCCTATGTACTCTATGAACGGTATGCTTTGTCTGTAGAGCGCGCAAGAAACAATACTTTTCACTGTATCCCAATACATGTAGCAATAATAAATCAAATCCTTCTCCCCTATGTACTCTATGAACGGTATGCTTTGTCTGCATCACGCGCAAGAAACAATACTTTTCACTGTATCCCAATACATGTGACAATAATAAATCAAATCAAATCCTTCTCCCCTATGTACTCTATGAACGGTATGCGTTGTCTGCATCGCGCGCAAGAAACAATACTTTTCACTGTATCCCAATACATGTGACAATAAATCAAATCCTTCTCCCCTATGTACTCTATGAACGGTATGCTTTGTCTGTATAGCGTGCAAGAAACAATACTTTTCACTGTATCCCAATACATGTGACAATAATAAATCAAATCCTTCTCCCCTATGTACTCTATGAACGGTATGCTTTGTCTGTATAGCGTGCAAGAAACAATACTTTTCACTGTATCCCAATACATGTGACAATAATAAATCAAATCCTTCTCCCCTATGTACTCTATGAACGGTATGCTTTATCTGTACAGCGCGCAAGAAACAATACTTTTCACTGTATCCCAGTACATGTGACAATAATAAATCAAATCAAATCAAACAATATAACACAGAAAGATAGGGGTTAATAAAGCCTTTTGTTCCAAAGTTTTCAGGAACAGTTGGCTGTGGACATTGTGTTTGAGGAGGGGGTTGATCTGATCTGATGCAAGCATGAAGGGATGGTCCTCAAAGAAATCGATACATCCTGAGGTCTGACGTGTCCCTACAAGGGCATGGCTTTCCGATTGGCCTTTTGCAGGGATCGGGAGATAGAGGGACACACAGTCTGCCTTGTGTTCCAGTGACGCAGGGAGAGGCGGCTTTTGTAAGAGACGTGGGAAGATGGGAATGTCAGAACACAAGGACTGCGGATGATTCAACAAAGGGGCAAGATTGTTACCAACGCATTCCGATACAGGCAGGCGTGGGGGTCGCCCAGTCTGAGAGGAAAAGGAATCAAGTGGAGGACAGGGCCACGGGGGAGGTCCAAAGAGATTTCAGGGGATCCCGGTACGGAGATCTTTAAAACGTCCTGTACACAGGACAGAAAAACCCATGGACAAAAAAGGCTACTGGTTTTTCTGGCCTTCATAACGAGACTGGAACACCAATACGTAAAGGATGCATCACCATTCACATTTCCACAGAACCCTGGTTAGACCACAGGGCCAGTAGGTATAGGAGTAGAAGTAAGCCATTCGGCCCAGCGTGGCTGCTTCCCCCATTCAATGCGATCATGGCCGAATTGACAATCCACAACTCCACTTTCCCACCTTATCTCCGCAAAAGAACATAAGGGCGGCACGGTGGTTAGCACTGCTGCCTCACAGCGCCAAGGACCCGGGTTCAATTCTCGGCTTGGATCACTGTCTGTGTGGAGTCTGCACGTTCTCCCCGTGTCTGCGTGAGTTTCCACCCACAGTCCAAAGATGTGCAGGTTAGGTGGATTCACCATGTTAAATTGCCCCTTAATGTACAAAGATGAGCAGTTTGGGGGGAATGGCCATGCTAAATTGCCCCTTAGTATCCAAAGATGTGCAGGTTAGGTGGATTGGCCATGCTAAATTGCCCCTTAGTATCCAAAGATGTGCAGGTTAGGTGGATTGGCCATGCTAAATTGCCCCTTAGTATCCAAAGATGTGCAGGTTAGGTGGATTGGCCATGCTAAATTGCCCTCTTTAGTGTCCAAAGATGTGCGGGTTAGATGGATTGGCCATGCTAAATTGCCCCTTAGTGTCCAAAGATGTGCAGGTTAGGTGGATTGGCCATGCTAAATTGCCCCTTGTGTCCAAAGATGTGCCGGTTACGTGGATTGACCATGCTAAATTGCCCCTTAGTGTCCAAAGATGTGCGGGTTAGATGGATTGGCCATGCTAAATTGCCCCTTAGTGTCCAGAGATGTGTAGGTTGGGTGAATTGGCCATGCTAAATTGCCCTCTTAGTGTCCAAAGATGTGCAGGATAGGTGGATTGACCATGGTAAATTGCCCTCTTAGTGTCCAAAGATGTGCAGGATAGGTGGATTGACCATGGTAAATTGCCCCTTAGTGTCCCAAGATGTGTAGGTTAGGTGGATTGGCCATGCTAAATTGCCCCTTAGAATCCAAAGATGTGCAGGTTAGGTGGATTGGCCATGCTAAATTGCCCCTTAGTGTCCAAAGATGTGCAGGTTAGGTGGATTGGCCATGCTAAATTGCCCCTTAGTGTCCAAAGATGTGCAGGTTAGGTGGATTGGCCATGCTAAATTGCCCCTTAGTGTCCAAAGATGTGCAGGTTAGGTGGATTGGCCATGCTAAATTGTCAATAGTGTTCCAGGTTAGAGGGATTCGCGGGGTAAATATATGGGGTTATGGGAATAGGGACCGGGTAGGATTGGGGTCGGTGCAGACTCGATGGGCTGAATGGTGTCGTTCTGCACTGTAGGGATTCTTTGAAATATCGATGAAACCCTCGATTCCCTGACCGATTAAATATCTGTCTATCTCAGCCTTGAATATCCTCAACCATCCAGCCTCGACAGCCCTCCGCAAAAAGAATTCCGCAGATTAACCCGCCCCCCGCCTCCTACCGCGAGAGAACTTATTCCTCCTCATCCCCAACTTCAATGGGCGACTACCTTACTCGGAGATTATTCAATGGATGACTGAGATTCGTAAATGCTCTGAGGGTTCCCGCCTCTACAACCCTTTCAGGCAGTGAGAGGGGTCATGGTGCAGAGGGAGCTTTACTCTGTATCTAAACCCGTGCTGTACCTGTCCTGGGAGTGTTTGATGGGGGACAGTGTAGAGGGAGCTTTACTCTGTACCTAACCCCGTGCTGTACCTGTATGTGGGAGTGAAGATGGGGGAGGGGAGGCGAGACACAGCGAGTGGGAGATGTGTGGAAGGATTTAAGAAAGAGGATTTGGGGAACAATTTGCTTCCCTGCAGATTTTTGTTGTTAAAATTACAGATCAGAATCGGAATGCAGGTGTATGGCAATGCTTTCTGATGGGTCAGGGATTGTCGGTGAACAGGCCGTGTTTAGGGACACGTTGGGAGGGTTAAATGAGGGGATGTTGTACAAAACCTCAGAGCATCCTGATGTGCCGACACGGATTTGCGAGGAGATCTCTCGAATCCCGGTTTCCGGTGGGGGTTCCCTGGGCCCCGGTCTGTTGGATGGGTCTGTGATCTCGCTGTACACCTCCACCTCGAACGCACTGTCCGCGTCGCCCTGGCGTCCACTCTCCCGGGACAGCTGGGAAGATGGCACAGATGGTAATTGGTCAGTCACTTGGGTTACTTCACAGGTGAAGCCAGATAACGTTTCCATTCGGGAAGGACTGGCATCCGGAATGGCGTGGGGCACCAGAAAGCTGGGCAGTGCCAGGACGCGGACATTGGAGGTGTCCCGCAGAGACAGAGACAGAGCTCCCAGTGCCTGACCTCACACTGTCACAGAGATAGACAGATCGCAACCCAACGCCAGAGTTACTATAGCCTCACTCTGTAGCAATTATTCTCTCTGTTCTGTACCTGTCCTGGGAGTGTTTGATGGGGACAGTGTAGAGGGAGCTTTACTCTGTATCTAACCCCGTGCTGTACCTGTCCTGGGAGTGTTTGATGGGGGACAGTGTAGAGGGAGCTTTACTCTGTATCTAACCCCGTGCTGTACCTGTCCTGGGAGTGTTTGATGGGGGAGAGTGTAGAGGGAGCTTTACTCTGTATCTAACCCCGTGCTGTACCTGTCCTGGCAGTGTTTGATGGGGACAGTGTAGAGGAAGCTTTATTCTGTATCTAACCCCGTGCTGTACCTGTCCTGGGAGTGTTTGCTGGGGACAGTGTAGAGGAAGCTTTACTCTGTATCTAACCCCGTGCTGTACCTGTCCTGGGAGTGTTTGATGGGGGACAGTGTAGGGGGTGCTTTACTCTGTATCTAACCCCGTGCTGTACCTGTCCTGGGAGTGTTTGATGGGGGAGAGTGTAGAGGGAGCTTTACTCTGTATCTAACCCCGTGCTGTACCTGTCCTGGGAGTGTTTGATGGGGGACAGTGTAGAGGGAGCTTTACTCTGTATCTAACCCCGTGCTGTACCTGTCCTGGGAGTGTTTGATGGGGACAGTGTAGTGGAAGCTTTACTCTGTATCTAACCCCGTGCTGTACCTGTCCTGGGAGTGTTTGCTGGGGACAGTGTAGAGGGAGCTTTACTCTGTATCTAACCCCGTGCTGTACCTGTCCTGGGAGTGTTTGATGGGGACAGTGTAGAGGGAGCTTTACTCTGTATCTAACCCCGTGCTGTACCTGTCCTGGGAGTGTTTGAAGGGGACAGTGTAGAGGGAGCTTTACTCTGTATCTAACCCCGTGCTGTACCTGTCCTGGGAGTGTTTGATGGGGGCAGTGTAGAGGGAGCATTACTCTGTATCTAACCCCGTGCTGTACCTGTCCTGGGAGTGTTTGATGGGGGCAGTGTAGAGGGAGCTTTACTCTGTATCTATCCCCGTGCTGTACCTGTCCTGGGAGTGTTTGATGGGGGACAGTGTAGAGGGAGCTTTACTCTGTATCTAACCCCGTGCTCTACCTGTCCTGGGAGTGTTTGATGGGGGCAGTGTAGAGGGAGCTTTACTCTGTATCTAACCCCGTGCTCTACCTGTCCTGGGAGTGTTTGATGGGGGACAGTGTAGAGGGAGCTTTACTCTGTATCTAACCCCGTGCTGTACCTGTCCTGGGAGTGTTTGATGGGGACAGTGTAGAGGGAGCTTCACTCTGTATCTAACCCCGTGCTGTACCTGTCCTGGGAGTGTTTGATGGGGACAGTGTAGAGGGAGCTTTACTCTGTATCTAACCCCGTGCTGCACCTGTCCTGGGAGTGTTTGGGGGAAACCATGCAGACGCTGCGACAACGGATGAATGAACACCGCTCGACAATCACCAGGCAAGTCTGTTCCCTTCCTGTTGGGGAGCACTTCAGCGGTCACGGGCATTCAGCCTCTGATCTTCGGGTAAGCATTCTCCAAGGCGGCCTTCGCGACACACGACAGCGCAGAGTCGCTGAGCAGAAACTGATAGCCAAGTTCCGCACACACAAGGACGGCCTCAACCGGGATATTGGGTTCATGGCACACTATCTGTAACCCCCACAGAGTTTCACTGGCTGTCTTGTCTGGAGACAATACACATCTTTTTAGCCTGCCTTGATGCTCTCTCCACTCACGTTGTTTTGTTTCTTAAAGACTTGATTAGTTGTAAGTATTCGCATTCCAACCATTATTCATGTAAATTGAGTTTGTGTCTTTATATGCTCTGTTTGTGAACAGAATTCCCACTCACCTGAAGAAGGGGCTTGCAGCTCCGAAAGCTTGTGTGGCTTTTGCTACCAAATAAACCTGTTGGACTTTAACCTGGTGTTGTTAAACGTCTTATTGTGTTTACCCCAGTCCAACGCCGGCATCTCCACATCGTGTTTGATGGGGGACAGTGTAGAGGGAGCTTTACTCTGTATCTAACCCCGTGCTGTACCTGTCCTGGGAGTGTTTGATGGGGGACAGTGTTGAGGGAGCTTCACTCTGTATCTAACCCCGTGCTGTACCTGTCCTGGGAGTGTTTGATGGGGACAGTGTAGAAGGAGCTTTACTCTGTATCTAACCCCGTGCTGTACATGTCCTGGGAGTGTTTGATGGGGGACAATGTCGAGGGAGCTTCACTCTCTATCTAACCCGTGCTGTACCTATCCTTGGAGTGTTTGATGGGGGACAGTGGAGAGGCAGCTTGACTCTGTATCTAACCCCGTGCTGTCCCAGTCCTGGGAGTGTTTGATGGGGACAGTGTAGAGGGAGCTTTACTCTCTAACTAATCCCGTGCTGTACCTGTCCTGGGAGTGTTTGATGGGGGGACAGTGTACAAGGAGCTTTGCTCTCTATCTAACCCCATGCTGTACCTGTCCTGGGAGAGTTTGATGGGGGGACAGTGTACAAGGAGCTTTACTCTTTTTCTAACCCTGTGCTGTACCTGTCCTGGGAGTGTTTGATGGGGACAGTGTGGAGGGAGCTTTACTCTGTATCTAACCCCGTGCTGCACCTGTCCTGGGAGTGTTTGATGGGGGATAATGTAGAGGGAGCTTTACTCTGTATCTAACCCCGTGCTGTACCTATCCTTGGAGCGATTCATGGGGGACAGTGCAGAGGGAGCTTGACTCTGTATCTAACCCCGTGCTGTCCCAGTCCTGGGAGTGTTTGATGGGGACAGTGGAGAGGTAGCTTTACTCTGTAACTAATCCCGTGCTGTACCTGCCCTGGGAGTGTTTGATGCGGGGACTGTGTACAAGGAGCTTTGCTCTCCATCTCACCCCATGCTGTACCTGTCCTGGGAGTGTTTGATGGGGACAGTGTAGAGGGAGCTTTACTCTGTATCTAACCCCGTGCTGCACCTGCCCCGGGAGTGTTTGATGTGGACTGTGTAGAGAGAGCTTTACTCTGTATCTAACCCCGTGCTGTACTGGGAGTGTTTGGTGGGGACAGTGTAGTGGGAGTTTTACTCAGTATATAACCCTGTGCTGCACCTGTCTGGCAGTGTTTGATGTGGACAGTGTAGAGAGAGCTTTACTCTGTATCTAACCCCGTGCTGCACCTGTCCCGGGAGTGTTTGATGGGGACAATGTAGAGGGAGCTTTACTCTGTATCTAACCCGTGCTGTACCTATCCTTGGAGTGTTTGATGGGGGACAGTGTAGAGGGAGCTTGACTCTGTGTCTAACTCCGTGCTGTACCTGTCCTGGGAGTGTTTGATGGGGGACAGTGTAGAGGGAGCTTTACTCTGTATCTAACCCCGTGCTGTACCTGTCCTGGGAGTGTTTGATGGGGGGACAGTGTAGAGGGGGCTTTACTCTGTATCTAACCCCGTGCTGCACCTGTCCCGGGAGTGTTTGATGGGGATAATGTAGAGGGAGCTTCACTCTGTATCTAACCCGTGCAGTACCTATCCTTGGAGTGTTTGATGGGGGACAGTGTAGAGGGAGCTTGACTCTGTGCCTAACCCCGTGCTCTCCCAGTCCTGGGAGTGTTTGATGGGGACAGTGTAGAAGGAGCTTTACTCTGTAACTAATCCCGTGCTGTACCTGTCTTGGGAGTGTTTGATGGGGACAGTGCAGAGGGAGCTTTACTCTGTATCTAACCCCGTGCTGTACCTGTCCTGGGAGTGTTTGATGGGGGGGGGACAGTGCAGAGGGAGCTTTACTCTATATCTAACCCCGTGCTGTACCTGTCCTGGGAGTGTTTGATGGGGGACAGTGTAGAGGGAGCTTTACTCTGTATCTAACCCCGTGCTGTACCTGTCCTGGGAGTGTTTGATGTGGACAGTGTAGAGGGAGCTTTACTCTGTATCTAACCCCGTGCTGTACCTGTCCTGGGAGTGTTTGATGTGGACAGTGTAGAGGGAGGTTTACTCTGTATCTAACCCCGTGCTGTACCTGTCCTGGGAGTGTTTGATGAGGGGACAGTGTAGAGGGAGCTTTACTCTGTATCTAACCCCGTGCTGTACCTGTCCTGGGAGTGTTTGATGTGGACAGTGTAGAGGGAGGTTTACTCTGTATCTAACCCCGTGCTGTACCTGTCCTGGGAGTGTTTGATGAGGGGACAGTGTAGAGGGAGCTTTACTCTGTATCTAACCCCGTGCTGTACCTGTCCTGGGAGTGTTTGATGTGGCCAGTGTAGAGGGAGCATCTAGAGACCGTGCTATTACTAAATCTTTAATTGGAATATTTCTCCTTGCCCAGCAGATCTTACCAGTGGAAACTAATTGCAGCATACAGTGGAGGTGAATCACTAGATAACAGCCAAGGCCTGTCCAGTGATACATGTCGCAATGCCCTGTGTACCTGAAATGAGACAGTATATGGCATTGAGTACAAATTGCGTACTTAACATTTGCACCATTGCATTGTCTGGTGTACACTTTCAAACTCCTCAAATTATAGAATTCCTAAAGTGCAGTATGTAGGCCATTCATCCTATCGAGTCTGCACCGACCACAATCCCACCCAGGCCCTATCCCCGTAGCCCCATGCATTTACCCTCACGAGTAAGGGACAATTTAGCATGGCCAATCCACCTAACCTACACGTCTTTGGACACTAAGGGGCAATTTAGCACGGCCAATCCACCTAACCTGCACATCTTTGGACACTAAGGGGCAATTTAGAATAGCCAATCCACATAACCTCCACATCTTTGGACACTCAGGGTCATAGAACATAGAACATAGAAAGCCACAGCACAAACAGGCCCTTCGGCCCACAAGTTGCGCCGATCACATCCCCACCTCTAGGCCTATCTATAGCCCTCAATCCCATTAAATCCCATGTACTCATCCAGAAGTCTCTTAAAAGACCCCAACGAGTTTGCCTCCACCACCACCGACGTCAGCCGATTCCACTCACCCACCACCCTCTGAGTGAAAAACTTACCCCTGACATCTCCTCTGTACCTACCCCCCAGCACCTTAAACCTGTGTCCTCTCGTAGCAACCATTTCAGCCCTTGGAAATAGCCTCTGAGAGTCTACCCTATCCAGACCTCTCAACATCTTGTAAACCTCTATCAGGTCACCTCTCATCCTTCGTCTCGCCAGGGAGAAGAGAACAAGCTCCCTCAACCTATCCTCATAAGGCATGCCCCCCAATCCAGGCAACATCCTTGTAAATCTCCTCTGCACCCTTTCAATGGCTTCAACATCTTTCCTGTAATGAGGTGACCAGAACTTTGGACACTAAGGGTCAATGTAGAATGGCCAATCCACCTAACCTGCACATCTTTGGACACTAAGGGGTAATTTAACACGGCCAATCCTCCTAACCTGCAGATCTTTCGACTGTGGGAGGAATGATGTGGAGGTGCCGGCGTTGGACTTGGGTAAGCACAGTAAGAAGTCTCACAACACCAGGTTAAAGTCCAACAGGTTTATTTGGTAGCAAATACCATAAGCTTTCGGAGCACAGCTCCTTCGTCAGATGGAGTGGTTATCTGTTCTCAAACAGTGCAAACAGACACAGAAATCAAATTACAGAATACTGATTAGAATGCAAATCTCTACAGCCAGCCAGGTCTTAAATGTACAGACAATGTGGGTGGAGGGAGCATTCAACACAGGTTAAAGAGATGTGTATTGTCTCCAGACAGAACAGCTAGTGAGATTCTGCAAACCCAGGAGGCAAGCTGTGGGGGTTACTGATAATGTGACATAAATCCAACATCCCGGTTGAGGCCGTCCTCATGTGTGCAGAACTTGGCTATCAGTTTCTGCTCAGCGACTCTGCGCTGTCGTGTGTCGTGAAGGCCGCCTTGGAGAACGCTTACCTGAAGATCCAAGGCTGAATGCCCGTGACTGCTAAAGTGCTCCCCCACAGGAAGAGAACAGTCTTGCCTGGTGATTGTCAAGCGGTGTTCATTCATCCGTTGTCGTAGCGTCTGCATGGTTTCCCCAATGTACCATGCCTCGGGACATCCTTTCTTGCAGCGTATCAGGTAGACAACGTTGGCCGAGTTGCAAGAGTAGGTACCGTGTACCTGGTAGATGGTGTTCTCACGTGAGATGATGGCATCCGTGTCGATGATCCGGCACGTCTTGCAGAGGTTGCTGTGGCAGGGTTGTGTGGTGTCGTGGTCACTGTTCTCCTCAAGGCTGGGTAGTTTGCTGCGGACAATGGTCTGTTAGAGGTTGCGTGGTTGTTTAAAGGCAAGAAGTGGGGGTGTGGGGATGGCCTTGGCGAGATGTTCGTCTTCATCAATGACATGTTGAAGGCTCCGGAGGAGATGCCGTAGCTTCTCCGCTCCGGGGAAGTACTGGACGACGAAGGGTACTCTGTCCACCGTGTCCCGTGTTTGTCTTCTGAGGAGGTCGGTGCGGTTTTTCGCTGTGGCGCGTCGGAACTGTTGATCGATGAGTCGAGCGCCATATCCTGTTCTTATGAGGGCATCTTTCAGCGTCTGGAGGTGTCTGTTGCGATCCTCCTCATCCGAGCAGATCCTGTGTATTCGGAGGGCTTGTCCGTAGGGGATGGCTTCTTTAACGTGTTTAGGATGGAAGCTGGAGAAGTGGAGCATCATGAGGTTATCCGTGGGCTTGCGGTACAGTGAGGTGCTGAGGTGACCGTCCTTAATGGAGATGCGTGTGTCCAAGAATGCAACCGATTCCGGAGAGTAGTCCATGGTGAGTCTGATGGTGGGATGGAACTTGTTGATGTCATCATATAGTTGTTTCAGTGATTGTTCACCATAACTCCAAGGGAAGAAAATGTCATCAATGTATCTAGTGTATAGCATCGGTTGAAGGTCCTGTGCGAACAAGACTTCGAACCTGTGCATGAAGATGTTGGCATATTGAGGTGCGAATTTTGTCCCCATGGCTGTTCCGTGTGTCTGGATGAAGAACTGGTTCATGCACAGGTTCGAACAAGACTTCTTCACCGCACAGGACCTTCAACCGATGCTATACACTAGATACATCGATGACATTTTCTTCCTTTGGAGTTATGGTGAACAATCACTGAAACAACTATATGATGACATCAACAAGTTCCATCCCACCATCAGACTCACCATGGACTACTCTCCGGAATCGGTTGCATTCTTGGACACACGCATCTCCATTAAGGACGGTCACCTCAGCACCTCACTGTACCGCAAGCCCACGGATAACCTCACGATGCCCCACTTCTCCAGCTTCCACCCTAAACACGTAAAAGAAGCCATCCCCTACGGACAAGCCCTCCGAATACACAGGATCTGCTCGGATGAGGAGGATCGCAACAGACACCTCCAGACGCTGAAAGATGCCCTCATAAGAACAGGATATGGTGCTCGACTCATCGATCAACAGTTCCGACGCGCCACAGCGAAAAACCGCACCGACCTCCTCAGAAGACAAACACGGGACATGGTGGACAGAGTACCCTTCGTCGTCCAGTACTTCCCCGGAGCGGAGAAGCTACGGCATCTCCTCCGGAGCCTTCAACATGTCATTGATGAAGACGAACATCTCGCCAAGGCCATCCCCACATCCCCACTTCTTGCCTTTAAACAACCACGCAACCTCTAACAGACCATTGTCCGCAGCAAACTACCCAGCCTTCAGGAGAACAGTGACCACGACACCACACAACCCTGCCACAGCAACCTCTGCAAGACGTGCCGGATCATCGACACGGATGCCATCATCTCACGTGAGAACACCATCTACCAGGTACACGGTACCTACTCTTGCAACTCGGCCAACGTTGTCTACCTGATACGCTGCAGGAAAGGATGTCCCGAGGCATTGGGGAAACCATGCAGACGCTACGA
The DNA here is from genome assembly GCF_964213995.1 of Mustelus asterias. NCBI lineage: Eukaryota > Metazoa > Chordata > Chondrichthyes > Carcharhiniformes > Triakidae > Mustelus > Mustelus asterias. The sequence continues at coordinate 95,340 of NW_027590871.1, forward strand.
CAACGGATGAATGAACACCGCTCGACAATCACCAGGCAGGAGTGTTCTCTTCCTGTGGGGGAGCACTTTAGCAGTCACGGGCATTCAGCCTTGGATCTTCAGGTAAGCGTTCTCCAAGGCGGCCTTCACGACACACGACAGCGCAGAGTCGCTGAGCAGAAACTGATAGCCAAGTTCCGCACACATGAGGACGGCCTAAACCGGGATGTTGGATTTATGTCACATTATCAGTAACCCCCACAGCTTGCCTCCTGGGTTTGCAGAATCTCACTAGCTGTTCTGTCTGGAGACAATACACATCTCTTTAACCTGTGTTGAATGCTCCCTCCACCCACATTGTCTGTACATTTAAGACCTGGCTGGCTGTAGAGATTTGCATTCTAATCAGTATTCTGTAATTTGATTTCTGTGTCTGTTTGCACTGTTTGAGAACAGATAACCACTCCATCTGACGAAGGAGCTGTGCTCCGAAAGCTTATGGCATTTGCTACCAAATAAACCTGTTGGACTTTAACCTGGTGTTGTGAGACTTCTTACTGTGGGAGGAAGCCAGAGCATCTGGAGGAAACCCACACAGACACGGGGAGAATGTGCAAACTTCGCACAGACAGTGACCCGAGGGCAGAATCGAACCCGGGTCCCTGGCGCTGTGAGGCAGCAGTGCTCACCACTGTGCCACCTTACCCGAGCCCTGTTTCTCCTGTTCAAATTCATTATCGTCCTCTGGCTTTCATACTCTGTATTCAACACAAGGTCCAACGGATCCTCCCTCCCTAACAGCACAGTGGGTGTACATACCCCACACGTGACCTCAACGGGTTCTTGAAGGTGGCTTATCCCCTGCCTTCTCAACGGGCAATTTTTAAATTTCATTTGTGGGACACAGGTATTGCTGGCTGGGCCTGCATTTATTGCCCATATACGTTGCCCTTGGAGGGCAGTTGAGAGTCAACCACATTGGCTGTGGCTCTGGAGTCACATGTAGGCCAGACCAGGTAAGGACGGCAGATTTCCTTCCCTAAAGGGAACCAGATTGGTTTTTCCGACAATGTGTCATCAGTAGATTCTTAATTCCATTTTCTTTTAATTGAATTAAAATTCCACCATCTGCCGTGGTGGGATTCGAACCCGGGTCCCCAGAACATTAGCTGAGTTTCTGGGTTAATAGTCCAGTGATAATAACACAAGGCCATCGCCTCAGACTCCACACTAGGGTGTCACATGTCCAGCCACATCCCATGAATGAATGTATAACATTTAGAGTTTAAATGTGAAGAAAGATTTGCATTTGTATAGCGACCGTCTCCATTGCTGTATTTGTAGGTTGGGCGGGTTTGAGATGCGTACTGCCCCTTTAAGGGTACAGGTCTTGTGACTTCTGAGGTGGGGCTAGCTCCTCCCAGGTAAGTACCCCCTTCATGGGCTGTTCACACAAAACAACAGACTCATAGAGTCATCGAGGTTTATAGCATGGAAACAGGCTTTTCGACCCAACTTGTCCATGCCGCCCTTTTTAAAACCACTAAGCTAGTCCTAATTGCCCGCATTTGGCCCATATCCCTCTATACCCATCTTATCCATGTAACTGTCTAAATGCTTTTTAAAAGACAAAATTGTACCCGCCTCTACTACTGCCTCTGGCAGCTCGTTCCAGACACTCACCACCCTCTGTGTGAAAAAATTGCCCCTTTTGTATCTCTCCCCTCTCACCTTAAACCAATGCCCTCTAGCTTTAGACTCCCCTGGCTTTGGGAAAAGATATCGACTATCTAGCTGATCTGTGCCCCTCATTATTTTATAGACCTCTATAAGATCACCCCTCAGCCTCCTGCGCTACAGAGAAAAAAGTCCCAGTCTATCCAGCCTCTCCTTATAACTCAATCCATCAAGTCCCGGTCGCATCAAAGAACAAAGAAAATTACAGCACAGGAACAGGCCCTTCGGCCCTCCAAGCCTGCACCGACCATGCTGCCCGACTGAACTAAAACGCCCTACCCTCCCGGGGACCATATCCCTCTATTCCCATCCTATTCATGTATTTGTCGAGACGCCCCTTAAAAGTCACTACCGTATCCACTTCCACTACCTCCCCCGGCAGCGAGTTCCAGGCACCCACCACCCTCTGTGTAAAAAACTTGCCTCGTACATCTCCTTTAAACCTTGCCCCTCGCATCTTAAACCTGTGCCTCCTAGAATTGACTCTTCCACCCTGGGGAAAAAGCTTCTGACTATCCACTCTGTCCATGCCACTCAATCTTGTAGACTTCTATCAGGTCGCCCCTCAACCTCCGTCGTTCCAGTGAGAACAAAACCAAGCTTCTCCAAGTTCTCCTCATAGCTAATGCCCTCCATACCAGGCAACATCCTGGTAAATCTTTTCTGTACCCTCTCCAAAGCCTCCACATCCTTCTAGTATCATGGCGACCAGAATTGAACACTATATTCCAAGTGCGGCCTAACTAAGTTTCTATAAAGCTGCAACATGACTTTTGAACTCAATGCCCCGGCCGATGAAGGCAAGCGTGCCGTATGCCTTCTTGACTACCTTCTCCACCTGCATTGCCACTTTCAGTGACCTGTGTACCTGTACACCCAGATCCCTCTGCCTATCAATACTCTTAAGGGTTCTGCCATTGTTCCACTGGAGCAAGCAGAGAGGGAGTGATTTGTGGCAGGAGTGCTGGTGAGAGATTTATTTATTTATCTAGTCAGTTAGTGTGGTTTATTTGCCTTTATTTTTGTAGTCGTATTTTTCTTAATTTTAAACTGAAAACCGGAAGTGGGCTGCTAAGGAGTCTGGGAAGGGTTTTTTGAGCGCGCGAAGTATAAAAGGTAGGCTGCAGTATACAGCGGGCAGCGTCGGGAGCGGGCAGTGGAGTGAGCAGGGAGCAGAGTGTGAGCTATAAGGGCTTTGGCTCACAGGGCTTTGGCTCACAGGGCTTTGGCTCACAGGGCTTTGGCTCACAGGGCTTTGGCTCACAGGGCGAGCAGGGGTGAGTTTTTTCATTCTTATTTACTTTTCTCTGTGTACCTTGGTATAAAGGGGCAAATATGAGTGTGAAGCCAGTGTGTTGTTCCCAGTGTAGGATGTGGGAGGTCCTGGAGGCACCTGGCCTCCCGGACATCCACATTTGTGAGGGGTGTGTCGAGCTGCGGTTCCTGAGGGACCGTGTTAAGGAACTGGAACTGCAGCTCGAGGATCTTAGGCTGTTAAGGGAGAATGAGGAGGTGATAGACAAGAGCTATCATCAGCTGGTCACACCAGGGCCACGGGTGGAGGCCAAGTGGGTGACGGCCAGGAAGGGTAAAGCTTGGGTGATTGAGAGCACCCCGGTGGATGTGCCCCTACACAACAAGTACTCCTCCTGAGTACTGCTGGGGGGGACAGCCCGCCTGGGGGAAGCAGCAGTGGCCGTGTCTCCGGAGTGGAGTCCAGCCCTGTAACTCAGAGGGCTAAGGAAAAGAGGAGGAAGGCAGTGTTAATCGGGGACTCGACAGTAAGGGGGTCGGACAGGCGTTTTTGCGGAGGCAGGCGGGAGTCTCGGATGGTGGTCTGCCTCCCTGGGGTCGGGATCCAGGATGTCGCTGGTCGACTCCTAGAAATCCTGAGGGGGGAGGGAGAGGAGCCAGAGGTAGCGGTACATATTGGTACCGCTGATGTGGGAAGGAAGGGGGAAGGGGTCATGAAAAGAGAGTACAGGGAATTAGGGAGACAGCTGAGGAGGAAAGCAAAGGTAGTAATCTCAGGATTGCTGCCTGTGCCACGGGAGGGTGAGGGCAGGAATGGAGTGAGGTGGAAGATGAATGTGTGGCTGAGGGACTGGTGCAGGGGGCAGGGATTCAGGTTCCTGGACCATTGGGACCTCTTTAGGGGCAGGTGTGACCTGTACACAAAAAACGGGTGGCACTTGAATCCCAGGGGGACCAATATCCTGGCGGGAAGGTTGTCTAAGGCTACTGGGGAGAGTTTAAACTAGATAGGTTGGGGGTAGGGGATCGAGACGAGGTGACTGGGAGCGCTCGCAAACAGAGAAGGGTTATAGATGGTGCAAGAGGGAGGGTGGACGGGGGATAGAGAAGGGGAGAGCTCAGACCAAAGGATTGAGATGTGTTTACTTTAATGCCAGGAGTATAGTGAATAAAGGGGATGAGCTCAGAGCGTGGATCGATGCCTGGAAGTGTGATGTGGTGGCCATTACAGAGACTTGGATGTCTCAGGGACAGGACTGGATACTCCAGGTGCCGGGATTCAGATGTTTCAGGAAGGACAGGGAGGGAGGCAAGAGAGGGGGTGGAGTGGCACTGCTGATCAGGAATAGTGTCACAGCTGTAGAGAAGGTGTATGCTGTGGAGGGATTGTCTACAGAGTCTCTGTGGGTGGAAGTTCGGAGTGGGAAGGGGTCGATCACTTTGCTGGGAGTTTTCTATAGGCTGCCCAATAGTGACAGGGAGGTGGAGGAGTGGATAGGGAAACAGATCCTGGAGAGTTGCAATAATAGCAGAGTTGTTGTGATGGGAGATTTTAATTTCCCAAACATAGATTGGAATATCCCGAGGGAAAGGTGAGTGGATGGGGAGGAGTTTGTTAGGTGTGTTCAGGAGGGTTTCCCGACACAGCATGTGGACAAGTCTACAAGAGGAGAGGCTGTACCTGATCTGACACTGACCAATGAGCCTCGACAGGTGTCAGATCTCTCAGTGGGAGAGCATCTTGGGGATAGCGATCATAACTCTATCTCCTTTATGCTTGCATTGGAAAAAGAGAGGATCAGGCAAGCTAGGAAAGCGTTTATATGGATTAAGGGGAAATATGAAGACATAAGGCAGCAAATTAGAGGAGTAAATTGGAAGGAGGTATTCTCGGGGAAATGTACTGAAGAGAGGTGGCAGTTTTTCAAGCAATGGCAGTCTAGAGTTCTACAGGGCAATGTTCCAAGCAGACAGGGAGGAGTTGGTCGGTTAAAGGAACCGTGGTGCATGAAAGCTGTGCGGGCCCTAGTCGAGAAGAAAAGGAAAGCGTACAAAAGGTTCAGAGAGCTTGGCGAAGATAGGGATCTAGATGAGTATACGGCTTGTAGGAAGGGACTAAAGAAGGAAATTAGGAGAGCCAGAAGGGGTCACGAGAAGGCCTTGGCAAGTAGAATTAAGGAAAACCCCAAGGCGTTCTATAAATATGTGAAGAGTAAAAGGATGAGACGTGAAGGAATAGGGCCTATAAAAGGTGAAGGCGGGAAAATCAATACGGAACCAGTAGAAATGGCAGAGGTGCTCAATGAGTATTTTGCCTCGGTTTTCACAGAGGAGAAGGACCTGGGTGGATGTACTGCGGGCTTGCGGTGGACTGAAAGGATTGAGTATGTGGACTTTAAGAAAGAGGTTGTGCTGGAATCTTTGAATGGTATCAAGATAGATAAGTCGCCGGCTCCGGATGGGATGTATCCCAGGTTTCTGTGGGAGACGAGGGAAGAGATTGCAGAGCCTCTGGCGATGATCTTTGCGTCGTCGATGGAGACGGGAGAGGTGCCGGAGGATTGGAGGATTGCGGATGTGGTTCCTATTTTCAAGAAGGGGGAATAGGGATAGCCCAGGAAATTACCGACCGGTGAGTCTAACCTCAGTGGTTGGTAAGCTGATGGAGAAGATCCTGAGGGACAGGATATATGAGCATTTGGAGAGGTTAAGTATGCTCAAGAATATTCAGCATGGCTTTGTCAAAGGCAGATCGTGCCTCACGAGCCTGGTGGAGTTCTTCGAAAATGTGACTAAACACATTGACGAAGGGAAAGCGGTAGATGTGGTTTATATGGATTTTAGCAAGGCGTTCGATAAGGTCCCCCATGCAAGGCTTCTAGAAAAAGTGAGAGGGCATGGGATCCAAGGGGCTGCTGCCCTGTGGATCCAGAACTGGCTTGCCCAAAGGAGGCAGAGAGTGGGTATAGATGGGTCTTTTTCTAAATGGAGGTCGGTCACCAGTGGCGTGCCCCAGGGATCTGTTCTGGGACCCTTGCTGTTTGTCATTTTCATAAATGATCTGGATGAGGAAGTGGAGGGGTGGGTTGGTAAGTTTGCCGACGACACGAAGGTTGGTGGGGTTGTGGATAGTCTGGAGGGATGTCAGAAGTTACAGAGGGACATAGATAGGATGCAAGACTGGGCGGAGAAGTGGCAGATGGACTTCAACCCAGATAAATGCGTCGTGGTCCATTTTGGCAGGTCAAATGGGATGAAGGAGTACAATATGAAGGGAAAGACTCTTAGTACTGTGGACGTTCAGAAGGACCTTGGGGTCCGGGTCCATAGGACTCTAAAATCGGCCCCGCAGGTGGAGGAGGTGGTTAAGAAGGCGTATGGTGTGCTGGCCTTTATCAATCGAGGGATTGAGTTTCGGAATCCAGGGATAATGATGCAGCTATATAAGACCCTCGTCAGACCCCACTTGGAGTACTGTGCTCAGTTCTGGTCGCCTCATTACAGGAAGGATGTGGAAAAGATTGAAAGGGTGCAGAGGAGATTTACAAGGATGTTGCCTGGATTGAGTGGCATGCCTTATGAGGATAGGCTGAGGGAGCTCGGTCTTTTCTCCTTGGAGAGACGTAGGATGAGAGGAGACCTAATAGAGGTATCTAAGATGTTGAGAGGCATAGATCGGGTGGACTCTCAGAGGCTTTTTCCCAGGGTGGAAATGGCTGCTACAAGAAGACACAGGTTTAAGGTGCTGGGGTGTAGGTACAGGGGAAATGTTAGGGGGAAGTTTTTCACACAGGGTGGTGGGCGAGTGGAATCGGCTGCCGTCAGTGGTGGTGGAGGCAAACTCAATAGGGTCTTTTACATAGAACATAGAACAGTACAGCACAGAACAGGCCCTTCGGCCCACGATGTTGTGCCGAGCTTTATCTGAAACCAAGATCAAGCTATCCCACTCCCTATCATCCTGGTGTGCTCCATGTGCCTATCCAATAACCGCTTAAATGTTTCTAAAGTGTCTGACTCCACTATCACTGCAGGCAGGCACATGGAGCACACCAGGATGATAGGGAGTGGGATAGCTTGATCGTGGTTTCAGATAAAGCTCGGCACAACATCGTGGGCCGAAGGGCCTGTTCTGTGCTGTACTGTTCTATGTTCTATGCTGCGAGCAGAAATCCCCACCCACCCCTCTGCAGCCCTCGTGGCCTGTTTCCTGCTGCTATTCGCTGCGCTGGCAGCTTATTTTACAGCAACCGGAAGATCTCTACAAGTAGAATCTAAATTTATCGAGAGGCTGGGGGAATTCCACCTCGCCCCAGGTTTAGAAATGGCAAGATCCCATCACTCAAGATCAGATGGGGCAGCTTTAAACCCACTTCCCCCAGGACCAGAAGGTTTAACGTCAAGTTCTTCCCTTCCCCCACCATCTCGGGGGTCAAGTTGCCCGGTTTAATTTCTCATTCCGGCGTTGGGAGTCTGCAGGAACATTAGCGCCAGAGCGTTCACGGTGAGAGACTGTGTCACAGAGACCCAGGAGAGGAGCCTTCACTCGGAGACGTTCTCCTGTGCCCCCAAACTGATCGGAAATGGCGTGAGATTGATAAATTGCAAGGTAAATGATGAGCGAACACCTACCAACAGGGCTGACTGCGAAGATTCAAGGCAGCAATGTGGGAGAGACTCAGTATATATAAGGGTTTCGATGAGTCATTCCAATATTTATCGCTCACTTATTGATTGTCAGCTATACACTATATACGCAAACTGCCACAATCCAACATTCACACACTCACGCACACACTCAGTTACACACACACACACACACACACTCACTCACGCACACACACACACTCAGTTACACTCACACACACAGTTACACTCACACACACATTCACTCGCACACACACACACTCAGTTACACACACACACACACATTCACTCACGCACACACACACACTCAGTTACACACACACACACACACATTCACTCACGCACACACTCAGTTACACACACACACACACACATTCACTCACGCACACACACACACTCAGTTACACTCACACACACAGTTACACTCACACACACATTCACTCGCACACACACACACTCAGTTACACACACACACACACACACATTCACTCACGCACACACACACTCAGTTACACACACACACACATTCACTCACGCACACACTCAGTTACACACACACACACACACACACATTCACTCACGCACACACTCAGTTACACACACACACACACATTCACTCACGCACACACACACACTCAGTTACACTCACACACACAGTTACACTCACACACACATTCACTCGCACACACACACACTCAGTTACACACACACACACACATTCACTCACGCACACACACACACTCAGTTACACACACACACACACATTCACTCACGCACACACTCAGTTACACACACACACACACACATTCACTCACGCACACACACACACTCAGTTACACTCACACACACAGTTACACTCACACACACATTCACTCGCACACACACACACTCAGTTACACACACACACACACACATTCACTCACGCACACACACACTCAGTTACACACACACACACATTCACTCACGCACACACTCAGTTACACACACACACACACACATTCACTCACGCACACACTCAGTTACACACACACACACACACACATTCACTCACGCACACACACACACTCAGTTACACTCACACACATTCACTCACTCACACACACACTCAGTTACACTCACACACACATTCACTCGCACACACACACACTCAGTTACACACACACACACACACACACACATTCACTCACGCACACACACACACTCAGTTACACTCACACACACAGTTACACTCACACACACATTCACTCGCACACACACACACTCAGTTACACACACACACACACACATTCACTCACGCACACACTCAGTTACACACACACACATTCACTCACGCACACACACACACTCAGTTACACTCACACACACACACACATTCACTCACACACACACTCAGTTACACACACACACTCACACTCAGTTACACACACACACATTCACTCACGCACACACTCAGTTACACACACACACACACATTCACTCACGCACACACACACACTCAGTTACACTCACACACATTCACTCACTCACACACACACTCAGTTACACTCACACACACAGTTACACTCACACACACATTCACTCGCACACACACACACTCAGTTACACACACACACACACACATTCACTCACGCACACACTCAGTTACACACACACACACACATTCACTCACGCACACACACACACTCAGTTACACACACACACACACACACACACATTCACTCACGCACACACACACAGTTACACACACACACACATTCACTCACGCACACACACACACTCAGTTACACTCACACACACATTCACTCGCACACACACACACTCAGTTACACACACACACACACACACACATTCACTCACGCACACACACACACTCAGTTACACACACACACACACACATTCACTCACGCACACACACACTCAGTTACACACACACACACTCATGCACACACACTCAGTTACACTCACACACACACACACACATTCACTCACGCACACACACACACTCAGTTACACTCACACACACACACATTCACTCGCACACACTCACGCACACACTCAGTTACACTCACACACACACACACATTCACTCGCACACACTCACGCACACACACACACTCAGTTACACTCACACACACACACACACACACACATTCACTCGCACACACTCACGCACACACACACACTCACACAGACGCATTTACACACACATTCACTCACACACACACTCACTCAGACGCATTTACACACACACTCACTCATACAGACGCATTTACACTCACACTCACTCATACAGACACATTTACACACACACTCACACACATTGTGGGTGACACAGTGGCACAGTGGTTAGCACTGCTGCCTCACAGCGCTAGGGACCCGGGTTCGATTCCCAGCTTGGGTCACTGTCTGTGTGGAGTTTGCACGTTCTCCCCCGCCGTGTCTGCGTGGGTTTACTCCGGGTGCTCCGGTTTCCTCACGCATACTGAAACGTGCTGGTTAGGGTGCATCGGCCGTGCTAAATTCTCCCTCAGTGTTACCCGAACAGGTGCCGGAGTGTGGCGACTGGGGGATTTTCACAGTAACTTCATTGCATTGTGAATGGAAGCCTTCTTGTGACACTAATAAATAAACTTTAAACTCAGACACATACACACTCTCTCAAACACACTCCCTCACATACAAACACATTCACTCTCTCTCTCACACGCACACTATCTCTCTCCTCTTATTTTCCTCGCTCCTATATCTCTCCAAACACTTTTTTTGCCTGTATAGTGCGCAAGAAACAATACTTTTCACTGCATCCCAATACATGTGACAATAATAAATCAAATCAAATCCTTCTCCCCTATGTACTCTATGAATGGTATGCTTTGTCTGTATAGCGCGCAAGAAACAATACTTTTCACTGTATCCCAGTACATGTGACAATAATAAATCAAATCAAAAACTTGCCCCCAGGGACCCGACCCTGGGGACCTCCTGCAGTGATGTCCTGGATACTCTTTGACCCCCAAAAACCACAAGAGTTTTTATTTGTACTCAAACCCGCGGGGACCACCCAGCCCATCACCCCTGATCCATAGAACGCAGAGCAGTCCAGCACAGGAACAGGCCATTCGGCCCACTATGTTGTGCTGAACATGACTCCAAATTAAACTAACCCCTTCTGCCTTGTCCTTGCTCCATATCCCTCTATTCCTCGCACATTCATGTGATTATCTAAAAGCCCCTTAAACCCCCCCGATCGTATCTGCCTCCACCCCTGGCAGCGCGTTCCACACACCTACCACTCACTGTGTAAAAAAAACTTACCCCTCACATCTCCTTTAAACTTTACCCCTTTAGTCCACGCCCCCTAGTATCAGACATTTCAACTCTGGGAACAAGGTTCTGGCTGTCAACCCTATCTAAGCCTCTCGTAATTGTATAGACTTCTATCAGGTCTCCCCTCAGCCTCCGCCGCTCCAGAACAAAGAACAAAGAAAATTACAGCACAGGAACAGGCCCTTCGGCCCCTCCAAGCCTGCAGCAACCATGCTGCCTGACTGAACTAAAACCCCCCTACCCTTCCGGGGACCATATCCCTCTATTCCCATCCTATTCATGTATTTGTCAAGATGCCCCTTAAAAGTCACTATCGTATCTGCTTCCACTACCTCCCCCCAGCAACGAGTTCGAGGCACCCACCACCCTCTGTGTAAAAAGACTTGCCTCGTACATCTCCTTTCAACCTTGCCCCTCGCACCTTAATCCTGTGCCCCCCTAGTAATTGACTCTTCCACCCTGGGGAAAAAGCTTCAGACTATCCACTCTGTCCATGCCCCTCATAATCTTGTAGACTTCTATCAGGTCGCCCCCTCAACCTCCGTCATTCCAGTGAGAACAAACCGAGTTTCTCCAACCTCTCCTCATAGCTAATGCCCTCCATACCAGGCCACATCCTGGTAAATCTTTTCTGTACCCTCTCCAAAGCCTCCACATCCTTCTGGTAGCGTGGCGACCAGAATTGAACACTATATTCCAAGTGCGGCCTAACTAAGGTTCAATAAAGCTGAAACATGACTTGCCAATTTGTAAACTCAATACCCCAGCCGATGAAGGCAAGCATGCCGTCTGCCTTCTTGACTACCTTCCCTACCAAAGAAAATAACCCTAGTTTCTCCAGCCTCCCCTGATAACTCCAATCCTCTAATCCAGGCAACATCCTGGTAAACCTCTTCTGCGCCCTCTCCAAAGCCTCTACATCCTCCCTGTAATGTGGCAACCGGAATTGAACGCAATAGTCGAAGTGAGGCCTAACCAAAGTTTTATATAAAGCTTCAACAAGAGCTTGACTCTTGTACTCACTGCCCCGACCAATAAAGGCAAGTGTGCCATGCGCCTTCTTCACTATCTACTGGTGTGGCCACTTTCAGGGAGCTATGGACTTGAACCCCAAGATCCCTCTGTGCATCGATATTGTTTAGGGTCCCGTCATTAACTGTATACTCACCCTTAACATTTTATCTCCCAAAGTGTAGCACCTCACACTTGCCCGGATTAAACTCCATCTGCCGTTTCTCCACCCATATCTGCAACTGACCTCCATCCCACTGTATCCTTAGACAACCTTCCACACTACCCTCAACTCCTCCTATCTTTGTGTCAAAGAACAAAGAAAATTACAGCACAGGAACAGGCCCTTCGGCCCTCCAAGCCTGTACCGACCATGTTGCCCGACTGAACTAAAACCCCCTACCCTTCCGGGAACCATATCCCTCTATTCCCATCCTATTCATGTATTTGTCCAGACGCCCCTTAAAAGTCACTATTGTATCTGCTTCAGTGATATTATCGCGAGATTATTCATCCAGAAACTCAGCTAATGTTCTGGGGGACCCGGGTTCGAATCCCGTCACGGCAGATGGTGTAATTTGAATTCAACAACAAATATCTGGAATTAAGAATCTACTGATGACCCATTTTTGGAAAATGCCCATCTGGTTCCTTTAGGGAAGGAAATCTGCCGTCCTTACCCGGTCTGGCCTACATGTGACTCCAGAGCCACAGCCAATGGGGTTGACTCTCAACTGCCCCTCCAAGGGCAACTAGGGATGGGCAATAAATGCTGGCCCAGCCAGCGACGCCCGTGTCCCACGAATGAATAATAAAAAATGTCTCCCCCGGCATTGAGTTCCAGGCACCCACCACCCTCTGTGTAAAAAACTTGCCTCGTACATCTCCTTTAAACCTTGCCCCTCGCATCTTAAACCTGTGCCCCCTAGTAATTGACTCTTCCACCCTGGGAAAAAGTTTTGGACTATCCAGAGTTAACATAAGAACCAGGAGCAGGAGTAGGGCCATCTGGCCCCTCGAGCCTGCTCCACCATTCAATAAGATCATGGCTGACCTTTTCGTGGACTCAGCTCCACTTGCCCGCCCGCTCACCATAACCCTTAATTCCTTTACTGTTCAAAAATCTATCTATTCTTGCCTTAAAAACATTCAATGAGGTAGCCTCAACTGGGCAGGGAATTCCACAGATTCACAACCCTTTGTGCAAAGAAGTTCCTCCTCAACTCAGTCCTAAATCTGCTTCCCCTTATTTTGAGGCCATGCCCCCTAGTTCTAGTTTCACCCGCCAGTGGAAACAACTTCCCTGCTTCTATCTTATCTATTCCCTTCATAATCTTATATGTTTCTATAAGATCTCCCCTCATTCTCCTGAATTCCAATGAGTACAGCCCCAGTCTACTCAGTCTCTCCTCGTAAGCCAACCCTCTCAACTCCGGAATCAACCTAGTGAATCTCCTCTGCACCCCCTCCAGTGCCAGTATATCCTTTCTAAAGTAAGGAGACCAAAACTGTACACAGTACTCCAGGTGTGGCCTCACCAGCACCTTATACAGCTGCAACATAACCTCGCTGTTTTTAAACTCCATCCCTCTCGCAATGAAGGACAAAATTCCATTTGGCTTCTTAATTACCTGCTGCACCTGCAAACCAACTCCTTGAGATTCCTGCACAAGGACACCCAGGTCCCTCTGCAATTTTTTACCATTTAAATAATAGTCCATTTTGCTGTTATTCCTACCAAAATGGATGACCTCACATTTACCAACATTGTACTCCATCTGCCAGACCCTCGCCCACTCACTTAGACTATCTATATCCCTTTGCAGACTTTCAGCGTCCTCTGCACACTTTGCTCTTCCACCCATCTTAGTGTCATCTGTGAATTTTGACACACTACGCTTAGTCCCCAACTCCAAATCATCTATGTAAATCGTAAACAATTGCGGTCCCAACACTGATTCCTGAGGCACACCACTAGTCACTGATCGCCAACCAGAAAAACACCCATTTACCCCCACTCTTTGCTTTCTGTTAGTTAACCAATCCTCTATCCATGCTAATACATTACCCGTAACACCGTGCACCTTTATCTTATGCAGCAGTCTTTGGTGTGGCACCTTGTCAAATGCCTTCTGGAAATCCAGATACACCACATCCACAGGTTCCCCATTGTCCACTGCACATGTAATGTTCTCAAAGAATTCCACCAAATTAGTCAAACATGACCTTCCCTTCATGAACCCATGCTGCGTCTCACCAATGGAACAATTTATATCCAGATGTCTCGCTATTTCTTCCTTGATGATAGATTCAAGCATTTTCCCTACTACAAAAGTTAAGCTAACCGGCCTATAGTTACCCGCCTTTTGTCTACCTCCTTTTTAAACAGTTGTCTGCAAACTTGCTAAGGCATCTAGTTTTCCATCCAAGTCATTTATATATGTCACAAACAGCAGAGATGCCAGTACGGATGGATCCTACGGAACACCACTTGTCACGGACCTCCAGCTATCTTCTCCCCACTCCTGCCAAACATCTCTCTATGGGCGGCACGGTGGCGCAGTGGTTAGCACTGCAGCCTCACAGCGCCAGGGACCCGGGTTCGATGCCCGACTTACATAAGAACATAAGAAATAGGAGCAGGAGTAGGCCATCTAGCCCCTCGAGCCTGCCCCGCCATTCAACAAGATCATGGCTGATCTGACGTGGATCAGTACCACTTACCCGCCTGATCCCCATAACCCTTAATTCCCTTACCGATCAGGAATCCATCCATCCGCGCTTTAAACATATTCAGCGAGGTAGCCTCCACCACCTCAGTGGGCAGAGAATTCCAGAGATTCACCACCCTCTGGGAGAAGAAGTTCCTCCTCAACTCTGTCCTAAACCGACCCCCCTTTATTTTGAGGCTGTGCCCTCCAGTTTGGGTCACTGTCGGCACTTTCTGCCCCCTCCCCCGCATGGGCTTCCTCTGGTTTTCTCCCACACTCCAAAGATGTGCCGGTTAGGTGGATTGGCCGTGCTAAATTGACCCTAGTTTCGGGGGCATTAGCAGGGTAAATATGCGGGGTTGCGGGGATTGTTGTCGGTGCAGGCCCGATGGGCCGAATGGCCTCTTCCTGTACTGGAGGGATTCTATGATGGACTGACTGAGGCACAACATTAGGTATGAGGATATATTTGGACGTAACAAACATGCCAAGACGCTTCGTAGGAACATTATTCAAGAAAAGTTGACACCAAGCCAGATCAGAAGCTATTAGGATGGTCACGGGTTTTAAGGATCGTATTAAAGTGGAGGAAGAGAGAGACTTTGGGAAGGAATTCTGGAGCTTTGGGCCTACGTTTCCAAAGCTCTTGTGGTTAAAGGGATATGTTTAACTTTAAAGTTTATTTATTAGCATCACAAGTTGGCTTACATTAACACTGCAATGAAGTTACTGTGAAAATCCCCTAGTCGCCACACTCCGGCGCCTGTTCGGGTAACACTGAGGGAGAATTTAGCACGGCCAATGCACCCTAACCAGCACGTCTTTCGGACTGTGGGAGGAAACCGGAGCACCCGGAGGAAACCCACGCAGACACGGGGAGAACGTGCAGACTCCACACAGACAGCGACCCAAGCCGGGAATCGAACCCGGGACCTTGGCGCTGTGAGGCAGCAGCGCTAGCCACTGTGCCACCGTGCTGCCCATCGTGGGATTCCTCAGTCCACAGGTGAGTGATGGTGGGCTGGGAGTCACAGGCTGGGGTGTGGGGGCTGGGGCGGCTGGATGGGTTGCAGAGGGTCCGCTTCCCCCCTCCCCCCAGTCCCCCTTTGATTTGATTTGACTTATAAAAAAAAGGGCGGCACGGTAGCACAGTGGTTAGCACTGCTGCTTCACAGCTCCAGGGTCCCGGGTTCGATTCCCGGCTCGGGTCACTGTCTGTGTGGAGTTTGCACATTCTCCTCGTGTCTGCGTGGGTTTTCTCCGGGTGCTCCGGTTTCCTCCCACAGTCCAAAGATGTGCGGGTTAGGTTGATTGGCCAGGTTAAAAAAATTGCCCCTTAAGAGTCCTGGGATGTGTAGGTTAGAGGGATTAGCGGGTAAAATATGTGGGGTAGGGCCTGGGTGGGATTGTGGTCGGTGCAGACTCAATGGGCCGAATAGCCTCCTTCTGCACTGTAGGGTTTCTATGATTCTCTATGATTATTGTCACATGTATTGGGATACAGTGAAAAGTATTGTTTCTTGTGCGTTATACAGACAAAGCATACCGTTCATAGAGTACATAGGGGAGAAGGATTTGATTTATTATTGTCACATGTATTGGGATACAGCGAAAAGTATTGTTTCTTGCGCGCTATACAAAGCATACCGTTCATAGAGTACATAGGGGAGAAGGATTTGATTTATTATTGTCACATGTATTGGGATGCAGTGAAAAGTATTGTTTCTTGCTATCCAGACAAAACATACCATTCATAGAGTACATAGGGGAGAAGGAAAGGAGAGGGTGCAGAATGTAGTGTTACAGTCATAGCTAGGGTGTAGAGAAATATCTCAAAGTCCATTCAAAAGTCTGACAGCAGCAGGGAAGAAGCTGTTCTTGAGTCGGTCGGTCCGTGACCTCAGACTTTTGTATCTTTTTCCCGACGGAAGAAGGTGGAAGAGAGAATGCCCGGGGATGCGTGGGGGTCCTTGATTATGCTGGCTGCTTTTCCCGAGGCAGCGGGAAGTGTAGACAGAGTCAATGGATGGGAGGCTGGTTTGCGTGATGGATTGGGCTACATTCACAACCTTTTGTAGTTTCTTGCGATCTTGGGCAGAGCAGGAGCCCAGACCAAGCTGTGGTACATTTTTCAAAAAAGTTTATTCCTTTATTAGTCACAAGTAAGGCTTACATTAACACTGCAGTGAAGTTACTGTGAAATTGCCCTCGTTGCCACACTCCGGCGCCTGCTCGATTCAATGCACCTAATCCTACTTATTTACCCCGCTAATTCCTCTAGCCTACGCACCCTGGGACACGAAGGAGCAATTTAGCACAGCCAATCAACCTAACCCGCACATCTTTTGGACTGCGGGAGGAAATCGGAGCACCCGGAGGAAACCCAGGCCGACACAGGGGAGAATGTGCAAACCCCACACAGACAGTGACCCAAGCCGGGAATCGAACCCGGGTGCTGTGAGGCAGCAGTGTTAGCCACCGTGCCGCCCAGAAAGGATGTTTTCTATGGTGCATCTATAAAAATTGGTGAGAGTCGTGGCGGATCTGCCAAATTTCCTTAGTCTTCTGAGAAAGTAGAGGTGTTGGTGGGGCTTTCTTAACTATAGTGTCGGCGTGGGGTGGACCAGGACAGGTTGTTGGTGATCTGGACACCTAGAATTGAAGCTCTCAACCATTTCTACTTCGTGCTAAAGTGCAAAGGGACTTGGGAGTCCTAGTCCAGGATTCTCTAAAGGTAAACTTGCAGGTTGAGTCCGTAATTAAGAAAGCAAATGTAATGTTGTCATTTATCTCAAGAGGCTTGGAATACAAAAGCAGGAATGTACTTCTGAGGCTTTATAAAGCACTGGTTAGGCCCCATTTGGAGTACTGTGAGCAATTTTGGGCCCCACACCTCAGGAAGGACATACTGGCACTGGAGCGGGTCCAGCGGAGATTCACACGGATGATCCCGGGAATGGTAGGCCTGACATATGATGAACGTCTGAGGATCGTGGGATTGTATTCATTGGAGTTTAGGAGGTTGAGGGGAGATCTAATAGAAACTTACAAGATAATGAACGGCTTAGATAGGATGGACGTAGGGAAGTTGTTTCCATTGGCAGGGGAGACTAGGACGCGGGGGCACAGCCTTAGAATAAAAGGGAGTCACTTTAGAACAGAGATGAGGAGAAATTTCTTCAGCCAGAGAGTGGTGGGTCTGTGGAATTCATTGCCACAGAGGGCTGTGGAGGCCGAGACGTTAAGCGTCTTCAAGACAGAAATTGATAAATTCTTGATTTCTCGAGGAATTAAGGGCTATGGGGAGAGAGCGGGTAAATGGAGTTGAAATCAACCATGATTGAACGGTGGAGTGGACTCGATGGGCCGAATGGCCTTACTTCCGCTCCTATGTCTTATGGTCTTATGGTCCCTGTTGATGTAGACAGGGGCATGTTCTCCTTTACGCTTCCTGAAGTCGATGACGATCTCCTGCCAGCAGACACTGAGTGTTCTTGAGCAAGTCAGAGGAGCAGAAGTGGGCCATTTGGCCCATCAGTTCTGCTGCACCATTCGAAGTGAGGGACCCACCCATCCCCAAGGAGCTACAAGCAAACACGCACCGGACTTATTTTTCACATTCCCCGCATGTCGCTGGGTTTATACTTTTCTTCGACACACACACAATGTAACGCAAGTTAGCAAACTTAGAGGGACATTGTACCAAGGAAAAGCAGATTGCAACAGAAACGTAAAACAGCAAAGCGCTATGTGATGTACGAGGTCGATTAAAAACCTCCAGTCCCCTGCGGTGTCCAGTGGGTATGGACGGCAGGTTGAGGCCCTTAATTGGGGCTTTAGAGGCCTCACCCCGCCCACAGGCCGGGGGAGGGGCGGAGGGGGGGCGGGGGTGAAGGTGCTGCAGTTATATCCAGGAAGGAAAGTGGAGAGATCCTCACCCTTCACACTCTCGCCTGATTACAGGCCCTCCCACTCCCACCAGACCCGGCACGGAGGAACGAGGGGAAACTCCGGCCTGTGTGCCTGGATGGAGAGAATACTTCCCGCTGTCCCGTCTCACACAGATACTCAGTCTTATTTCTCTATCTGAGTTTAATCACCACACAATTTGTTAATTTTACCTGGAGCGCCTACCTCACATCTCCCAGCTTTTACTCGCTCTCTCTCTCTCTCTCAAACCATCTCTCTATCTCTCTCTGTCCCGCTTTCACTTTCTCCCTCCCCCCCCCCCCCAAACCACCTATCACTCTCTCCGTCTCACTTTCTCCTTGTCTCTCTCTGTCTCTCTCTCTCTGTCTCTCTCTCTGTCTCTCTCTCTGTCTCTCTCTCTGTCTCTCTCGCTCTCTCTCTCTGTCTCTCTCGCTCTCTCTGTCTCTCTCTCTATCCATCTCTCTCTGCCTTTCTATCTCTCTGTCTCTCTCTCTCTTTCTGTCTCTGTCTGTCTCTCTCTTTGTCTCTCTCTCTCTGTCTCTCTCTCTCTGTCTCTCTGTCTGTCTCTCTGTCTCTCTCTCTCTCTGTTTCTGTCTCTCTCTCTCGCTCTGTCTCTCTCGCTCTGTCTCTCTCGCTCTGTCTCTCTCGCTCTGTCTCTCTCGCTCTGTCTCTCTCTATCTCTGTCTCTCTCTATCTCTGTCTCTCTCTATCTCTGTCCCTCTCTATCTCTGTCTCTATCTCTGTCTCTGTCTCTCTCTCTCTGTCTCTCTCTCTCTGTCTCTCTCTCTCTCTGTCTCTCTCTCTATATCTCTCTCTCTCTCTATGTCTTTCTCTCTCTCTCTCTCTCTCTGTCTCTCTCTGTCTCTCTCTCTCTCTCACTCTGTCTCTCTCGCTCTGTCTCTCTCGCTCTCTGTCTCTCTCGATCTCTGTCTCTCTCGATCTCTGTCTCTCTCGATCTCTGTCTCTCTCGATCTCTGTCTCTCTCGATCTCTGTCTCTCTCGATCTCTGTCTCTCTCGATCTCTGTCTCTCTCTATCTCTGTCTCTCTCTATCTCTGTCTCTCTCTCTCCGTCTCTCTCTCTCTGTCTCGCTCTCTCTGTCTCGCTCTCTCTATCTCGCTCTGTCTCCCTCGATCTGTCTCTCTCTCTCTCTCTCTATGTCTTTGTCTCTTTGTCTCTCTTTGTCTCTCTTTGTCTCTCTCTGTCTTTCTCTCTGTCTCTCTCTCTCTCGCTCTGTCTCTCTCGCTCTGTCTCTCTCGCTCTGTCTCTCTCGCTCTGTCTCTCTCGCTCTGTCTCTCTCGCTCTGTCTCTCTCGCTCTGTCTCTCTCGCTCTGTCTCTCTCGCTCTGTCTCTCTCGCTCTGTCTCTCTCGCTCTGTCTCTCTCGCTCTGTCTCTCTCGCTCTGTCTCTCTCGCTCTGTCTCTCTCGCTCTGTCTCTCTCGCTCTGTCTCTCTCGCTCTCTGTCCCTCTCGCTCTCTGTCCCTCTCGCTCTCTGTCCCTCTCGCTCTCTGTCCCTCTCGCTCTCTGTCCCTCTCGCTCTCTGTCCCTCTCGCTCTCTGTCCCTCTCGCTCTCTGTCCCTCTCGCTCTCTGTCCCTCTCGCTCTCTGTCTCTCTCTCTGTCTCTCTGGCTCTGTCTCTGTGGCTCTGTCTCTCTGGCTCTGTCTCTCTGGCTCTGTCTCTCTCGCTCTCTGTCTCTCTCGCTCTCTGGCTCTCTCGCTCTCTGGCTCTCTCGCTCTCTGTCTCTCTCGCTCTCTGTCTCTCTCGCTCTCTGTCTCTCTCGCTCTCTGTCTCTCTCGCTCTCTGTCTCTCTCGCTCTCTGTCTCTCTCGCTCTCTGCCTCTCTCGCTCTCTGCCTCTCTCGCTCTCTGCCTCTCTCGCTCTCTGCCTCTCTCGCTCTCTGCCTCTCTCGCTCTCTGCCTCTCTCGCTCTCTGCCTCTCTCGCTCTCTGCCTCTCTCGCTCTCTGTCTCTCTCGCTCTCTGCCTCTCTCGCTCTCTGCCTCTCTCGCTCTCTGCCTCTCTCGCTCTCTGCCTCTCTCGCTCTCTGCCTCTCTCGCTCTCTGCCTCTCTCGCTCTCTGCCTCTCTCGCTCTCTGCCTCTCTCGCTCTCTGCCTCTCTCGCTCTCTGCCTCTCTCGCTCTCTGTCTCTCTCACTCTGTCTCTCTCTCTCTCTGTCTGTCTCTCTCTCTGTCTCGCTCTCTCTCTTTCTCTGTCTTGCTCGATCTCTCTCGATGTGCCTCTCTCTCTCTCTCTCTCTGTCTCTCGCTCTCTCTCGATCTGTCTCTCTCCGTCTCTCTCTCTCAATCTGTGTCTCTCTCTCTCTCTGTCTCTCTCTCTGTCTCTCTCTCTCTGTCTCTCTCTGTCTCTCTCTCTCTCTCTGTCTCTCTCTCTCTCTCTGCCTCTCTCTCCCTGTCTCTCTCTCCCTGTCTCTCTCTGTGTCTCTCTCTCTCTCCCTGTGTCTCTCTCTCTGTGTGTCTCTCTCTCTCTGTGTGTCTCTCTCTCTCTCTGTGTCTCTCTCTCTGTGTGTCTCTCTCTCTGTGTGTCTCTCTCTCTGTGTGTCTCTCTCTCTGTGTGTCTCTCTCTCTGTCTCTCTCTCTCTGTCTCTCTCTCTCTGTCTCTCTCTCTCTGTCTCTCTCTCTCTGTCTCTCTCTCTCTGTCTCTCTCTCTCTGTCTCTCTCTCTCTCTCTCTCTCCCTGTCTCTCTCTCTCTGTGTCTCTCTCTCTGTCTCTCTCTGTGTGTCTCTCTCTCTGTGTCTCTGGCTCTCTCTCTGTCTCTGTCTCTCTCTCTCTGTGTCGTGCTCTCTGTCTCAGTCTCTCTCTCTCTCTGTCTCTCTCTGTGTGTCTCTCTCTCTGTGTCTCTCACTCTCTCTCTGTCTCTGTCTCCCTCTCTCTGTGTCGCGCTCTCTGTCTCAGTCTCTCTCTCTCTCTCTGTCTCTCTCTGTCTCTCTCTCTTGTCTCTGTCTCTCTCTCTGTCTCTCTCTGTGTGTCTCTTTCTCTGTGTCTCTCTGTCTCTGTCTCTCTCTCTCTGTGTCTCTCTCTCTCTCTCTCTCTGTCTCTCTCTCTGTCTGTCTCTCTCTCTTGTCTCTGTCTCTCTCTCTGTCTGTCTCTCTCTCTGTCTCTCTCTCTTGTCTCTGTCTCTCTCTCTGTCTCTCTCTATGTGTCACTCTCTCTGTGTCTCTTGCTCTCTCTCTCTGTCTCTGTCTCTCTCTCGATCTGTCTCTCTCCGTCTCTCTCTCTCAATCTGTGTCTCTCTCTCTCTCTGTCTCTCTCTCTGTCTCTCTCTCTCTGTCTCTCTCTGTCTCTCTCTCTCTCTCTGTCTCTCTCTCTCTCTCTGCCTCTCTCTCCCTGTCTCTCTCTCCCTGTCTCTCTCTGTGTCTCTCTCTCTCTCCCTGTGTCTCTCTCTCTGTGTGTCTCTCTCTCTCTGTGTGTCTCTCTCTCTCTCTGTGTCTCTCTCTCTGTGTGTCTCTCTCTCTGTGTGTCTCTCTCTCTGTGTGTCTCTCTCTCTGTGTGTCTCTCTCTCTGTCTCTCTCTCTCTGTCTCTCTCTCTCTGTCTCTCTCTCTCTGTCTCTCTCT
>NW_027590871.1:125000-135000 GCF_964213995.1 Mustelus asterias
CACCCGGAGGAAACCCACGCAGACACGGCGGGGAGAACGCGCAGACTCCACACAGACAGTGACCCCAAGCCGGGAATCGAACCCGGGTCCCTGGCACTGTGAGGCGGCAGCGCTAACCATTAGATATTGCCCGTGGAATTTTTGCTTATCCTGTACCGGGTTATCAGCTAATCGGACTGGTAATATAGTCGCAGAGGGAGGATGTGATTGCACTCGAGGGGGAGGGGTGCAGAGGAGATTCACCAGGATGTTGCCTGGGATGGAGCATTAGAGCTACAAGGAGAGACTGGATAGAGTGGGATTGTTTTCTCCAGAGCAGAGAGAAGGCTGAGCGGGGGGCAACATGATTCGATGGATACAGCTCTTGGGGTTAAAGAGATCAAGAGATAAGGGCGAATCAGGATATTGAATTGGATGATCAGCCATGATCGTAATGAATGACGGAACAGGCTGGAAGGGCCAAATGGCCTCCTCCTGCTTCCAGTTTCGATGTTTGGCTACCTTTGGAGTATTGCAAGAAAGCATATGGTGCGCTTGCCTTCATCAGCCGGGGCATTGAGTACAAGAGTTGGGAAATCATGTTGCAGCTTTAGAAAACCTCGGTTAGGCCGCATTTGGAGTGTGTGCAGTTCTGGTCACCACACTGCCGGAAGGAAGCCTTGGAGAGAGTGCAAAGGAGGTTCACCAGGATGTTGCTCTGGTCTCGAGGGTGTTGGCTATGAGGAGAGGTTGGATAAACTGGGATTGTTTTCACTGGAAAGACGGAGGTTGAGGGGAGACCTGATAAGAGGTCGACAGAATGATCAGGGTGGATAGTCAGAGGCTTTTTCCCCCAGGGTGGAAGTCTCAGTTACGAGGGGGCACAGGTTCAAGGTGAGAGGGAGAAAGTTTAAGGGGATATTTTTCACACAGAGAGTGGTGGGTGCCTGGAACGCGCTGCCGGAGGAGGTGGTGGAAGTGGGTACATTAGCAACATTTAAGAGGCATCTGGATGGGCACAAGAATTTGATTTGATTTATTATTGTCACATGTATTGGGATTCAGTGAAAAGTATTGTTTCTTGCGCGCTATACAGACAAAGCATACTGTTCATAGAGTACATAGGGGAGAAGGATTTGATTTATTATTGTCACATGTATTGGGATACAGTGAAAAGTATTGTTTCTTGCGCGCTATACAGACAAAGCATACTGTTCATAGAGTACATAGGGGAGAAGGATTTGATTTATTATTGTCACATGTATCGGGATACAGTGAAAAGTATTGTTTCTTGCGCGGTATACAAAGCATACCGTTCATAGAGTACATAGGGGAGAAGGATTTGATTTATTATTGTCACATGTATTGGGATACAGTGAAAAGTATTGTTTCTTGCACGCTATGCAAAGCATACCGTTCATAGAGTACATAGGGAGAAGGATTTGATTTATTATTGTCACATGTATTGGGATACAGTGAAAAGTATTGTTTCTTGCACGCTATGCAAAGCATACCGTTCATAGAGTACATAGGGGAGAAGGATTTGATTTATTATTGTCACATGTATTGGGATGCAGTGAAAAGTATTGTTTCTTGCGCGTAATACAGACAAAGCATACCGTTCATAGAGAAGGAAAGGAGAGAGTGCAGAATGTAGTGTTACAGTCATAGCTAGGGTGTAGAGAAAGATCAACTTAATATAAGATAAGTCTATTCAAAAGTCTGACAGCAGCAGGGAAGAAGCTGTTCTTGAGTCGGTTGGTACGTGACCTCAGACTTTTGTATCTTTTTCCTGATGGAAGAAGGTGGAAGAGAGAATGTCCGGGGTGCGTGGGGTCCTTGATTATGCTGGCTGCTTTTCCCGAGGCAGCGGGAAGTGTAGACAGATTCAATGGATGGGAGGCTGGTTTGCGTGATGGACTGGGCTACATTCACGACCTTTTGTAGTTCCTTGCGGTCTTGGGCTGAGCAGGAGCCAGACCAAGCTGTGATACACCCAGAAAGAATGCTTTCTATGGTGCATCTGTAAAAGTTGGTGAGAGTCGTAGCTGACATTCCAAATTACCTTCGTCTTCTGAGAACGTGGAGGTGTTGGTGGGGCTTTCTTAACTATAGTGTCGGTGAGGATAGGGAGGGAATAGAGGGAGACGGACTGAGTGAGGGCAGGAGGTTTTGTTTTTAGTTGAGTTGGGGCATCGTAATCGGCACAGGCTTGGAGGGCCAGGGGGCCTGTTCCTGAGCTGTACTGTCCTTTGTTCTTTGCTTCTATGATTGAGATGTATAATATTATGAGGGGTAGGGACAGGGTTAGCAGGGAGTAGCTACTCCCCTTGGTTGAGGGATCGGTCACGAGGGGGCACAGTTTTAGGGTCAGCGTTAGGTGATTCAGGGGGGATTTGAGAATGGTGCGAATCTGGAATGTTCTTCCTCGGATGGTTGCGGGGGCCAGAATGTATAAAAAGTCAACAGATGAATAATTGAAGTGTGATCAGATTCGAGGATGTGGGACAGAAGCAGGAAAATGGGATTAGCGCATCTTTAGTGGTAGTTATTGTCGGATGGGCGAAGGGCCTTTACTGCGCTGTGTATGACCCAATGAGGCGAGAGAGTCATAGAATCATAGAATCATAGAAACCCTACAGTGCAGAAGGAGGCCATTCGGCCCATCGAGTCTGCACCGACCACAATCCCACCCAGGCCCTACCCCCACATATTTTACCCGCTAATCCCTCTAACCTACACATCCCAGGACTCTAAGGGGCAATTTTTTAACCTGGCCAATCAACCTAA
Source organism: Mustelus asterias (assembly GCF_964213995.1). NCBI lineage: Eukaryota > Metazoa > Chordata > Chondrichthyes > Carcharhiniformes > Triakidae > Mustelus > Mustelus asterias. The sequence goes on from NW_027590871.1 coordinate 127,770, forward strand.
CCCGCACATCTTTGGACTGTGGGAGGAAACCGGAGCACCCGGAGGAAACCCCCACAGACAGGACTTGCAGACAGTGAGGAACATAGTCAGAGGCTACAGAAGGATATAGATAGGCTGGAAATTTGGGCAAGGAAATGGCAGATGGAGTTCAATCCTGATAAATGCGAAGTGATGCATTTTGGTGGGAATAATGTAGGGAGGAGCTACACGATAAATGGAAGAACCATAAAGGGTGTAGAGACGCAGAGGGACCTGGGTGTGCAAGTCCACAGATCTTTGAAGGTGACGTCACAGGTGGAGAAGGTGGTGAAGAAGGCATATGGCATGCTTGCCTTTATAGGACGGGGCATAGAGTATAAAAGTTGGGGTCTGATGTTGCAGATGTATAGAACGTTGGTTCGGCCGCATTTGGAATACTGCGTCCAGTTCTGGTCGCCACACTACCAGAAGGACGTGGAGGCTTTAGAGAGAGTACAGAGGAGGTTTACCAGGATGTTGCCTGGTATGGAGGGGCTTGGTTATGAGGAGAGATTGGGGAAACTGGGGTTGTTCTCCTTGGAAAGACGGAGGATGAGGGGAGACTTAATAGAGGTGTATAAAATTATGAAAGGCATGGATAGGGTGAACGGTGGGAAGCTTTTCCCCGGGTCGGTGGTGACGTTCACGAGGGGTCATAGGTTCAAGGTGAAGGGGGGGAGGTTTAACACAGATATCAGAAGGACATATTTCACACAGAGGGTCGTGGGGGCCTGGAATGTGTTGCCGGGCAAGGTGGTGGAGGCGGACACACTGGGAACGTTTAAGACTTATCTAGACAGCTATATGAACGGAGTGGGAATGGAGGGATACAAAAGAGTGGTCTAGTTTGGACCAGGGAGCGGCGCGGGCTAATTGTTCCTTGTTTCTCGTTTCAAGGCTTCATTCTATGATCATCTTGCTGGTGCCAGTACAGAGCGAGACTGCGGATAGTTGGGAACCTGTCTCGGGGGCAGGGAATTCATATGATGTTCGTGGAAGTGGAAATGACTAGGGTTGGGAAGCATTTTCCGATCAGGGCCATTGTGATCTCCTGGACTCGTTTCGATCGCCTCAGGGGGTCGGAGAGGAATTTCCCAGATTTTTTTTTTCCCCATATTGGCCCTGGGGTTTTTCACTCTGGGTTTTCGCCTCTCCCTGGAGATCACATGGTCTGGAATGGGGGGGTGGGTTAATAGGTTGTAATGAACAAAGCATCGTAGCTGTGAGGGACAGCTCGGTGGATAGGATATTGGTATGTAGATAGGCTGGAAAATTGGGCGGGGATCCTGGATTCAGGATTCAATCCTGGACCGGGGAGCGGCGCGGGCTTGGAGGGCCGAAGGGCCTGTTCCTGTGCTGTATTGTTCTTTGTTCTTTGACACGAGGAGAATGTGCAAACTCCACACAGACAGTGACCCGAGCCGGGAATCGAACCTGGGACCCTGGAGTTGTGAAGCAGCAGTGCTAACCACTGTGCTACCGTGCCGTCATGGAGGTTTACAGCATGGAAACAGGCCCTTCGGCCCAACTTGTCCATGCCGTCCCTTTTTTTAACCCCTAAGCTAGTCCCAATTGCCCACATTTGGCCCATATCCCTCTGTACCCATCGTACCCATGTCACTGTCTAAATGCTTTTTAAAAGACAAAATTGTACCCGCCTCTACTACTGCCTCTGGCAGCTCGTTCCAGACACTCACCACCCTCTGTGGTGATTCAGGGGAGATTATGAAGGGCATAGATAGGGTGAACAGTGGGAAGCTTTTTCCCAGGTCGGAGGTGACGAACACAAGGGGTCACGGGTTCAAGGTGAGGGGGGCAAGGTTCAACACAGATGTCAGGGGGACGTATTTTACACAGAGGGCGGTGGGGGCCTGGAATGCACTGCCAAGCAAGGTGATTGAGGCGGACACGCTGGGATCATTTAAGACTTATCTAGATAGCCGCGTGAACAGACTGGGAATCGAGGGATACAAAAGAATGGTCTAGTTGGGCACATGAGCGGCATGGGCTTGGAGGGCCGAAGGGCCTGTTCCTGTGCTGTATTGTTCTTTGTTCTTTGTTATGTGTGAAATAATTGCCCCTCTGGAGCCTTTTGTATCTCTCCCCTCTCACCTTAAACCTATGTCCCCCTAGTTTTAGACTTCCCCTCCTTTGGGAAAAGATGTTGACTATCTCACTGATCTGTGCCCCTCATTATTTTATAGACCTCTATAAGATCACCCCTCAGCCTCCTACGCTCCAGAGAAAAAAATCCCAGTCTATCCAGCCTCTCCTTATAACTCAAACCATCAAATCCCGGTAGCATCCGAATAAATCTTTTCTGCACTCTTTCTAGTTTAATAATATCCTTTCTATCATAGGGTGACCAGAACTGTACACAGTATTCCAAGTGTGGCCTTACCAATGTCTTGTACAACTTCGACAAGACGTCCCAACTCCTGTATTCAATGTTCTGACCGATGAAACCAAGTATGCCGAATGCCTTCTTCACCACTCTGTCCACCTGTAACTCCACTTTCAAGGAGCTATGAACATGTACCCCTAGATCGCTTTGTTCTAGGTGGGGGGTGGATAGGGAGGTACAGCTAGGTGTCGCTATTGTACATAAAAAGACTAACACTGAGTTGACCAAGTCTTTGAGGGGGAGGTGGAAGAGGCAGGGGTGGGGGGAAAGATGATGGGGGGGGGGGGGGGGGGAGAGGGGGGAGGGGCATTACCTTACGATTTGGGACAGAATTACTCATTCTGGCTGCCAATGTTGGAATGGCCACAGCACAGAAGGAGACCATTCGGCCCATTGGGTCCAGGCTAGCTCGCTGCAAGGGCAACTCAACCAGTCCCACTCCCCCAGCCTCTCTCTCTCTCTCCGTACCCCTGCCATTGCGGCCTATTTGTCCAACTCTCTTTCGGAAGCCAAGATCGGGGGAATTAATGTGAGTTATCCGGCTTTTGAACCAACCTGTAAACCCAAAGCTGAGTAGAGTGACCTTTCCCGAGTTACAGCTGAGAGGCGAGCTACGGTGCGTCGAAGTTTCCATCAGGACAAGCTCAAGAACGCCAAATTTCAAACTCTCCAGACAGTTTATACCGCGGGAGGAGATGGGTGTCAATTGGTTGGCACCTCTGATTGGCATTGCTGTGGACAACGCAAAAGGGAACCCTTGACTCCCCAAGCTCCCTGGCGGTGCAGTGGTTAGCGCTGCTGCCTCACAGCGCCAGGGACCCGGGTTCGATTCCCGGCTTGGGCCACTGTCTGTGCGGAGTCTGCACGTTCCCCCCGTGTCTGCGTGGGTTTCCTCCAGGTGCTTCGGTTTCCTCCCATACTCCAAAAATGGGTAGGTTGGGGGGATTGGCCATGCTAATTTGCCCCTTAGTGTCCAAAGATGTGCAGGTTAGGTGGATTGGCCATGCTAAATTGCCCCTTAGTGTCCAAAGATGTGTAGGTTAGGTGGATTGGCCATGCTAAATTGCCCCTTAGTGTCCAAAGATGTGTAGGTTAGGTGGATTGGCCATGCTAAATTGCGCCGAGTGTCCAAAGATGTGTGGGTTAGGTGGATTGGCCATGCTAAATTGCCCCTTCATGTCCAAAGATGGGCAGGTTAGGTGGATTGGCCATGCTAAATTGGCCCTTCGTGTCCAAAGATATGCAGGTTAGGGGGATTGGCCATGCTAAATTGCCCCTTCATGTCCAAAGATGGGCAGGTTAGGTGGATTGGCCATGCTAAATTGCCCCTTCGTGTCCAAAGATGTGTAAGTTAGGTGGATTGGCCATGCTAAATTGCCCCTTAGTGTCCAAAGATATGCAGGTTAGGGGGATTGGCCATGCTAAATTGCCCCTTCATGTCCAAAGATGGGCAGGTTAGGTGGATTGGCCATGCTAAATTGCCCCTTCGTGTCCAAAGATGTGTAGGTTAGGTGGATTGGCCATGCTAAATTGCCCCTTAGTGTCCAAAGATATGCAGGTTAGGGGGATTGGCCATGCTAAATTGCTCCTTGGTGTCCAAAGATGGGCAGGTTAGGTGGATTGGCCATGCTGAATTGCCCCTTGGTGAGCAAAGATGTGCGGGTTAGTTGGATTGGCCATGTTAAATTGCGCCTAGTGTCCAAAGATGTGCGGGTTAGGTGGATTGGCCGTGCTAAATTGCCCCTTAGTGTCCAAAGATGTGCTGGTTAGATGGATTGGCCATGGTTAATGTTTGGGGTTACGGCGAGGGAGAGGGCCTCCATTACTCTGTGAGAGAGTCAGTGCAGATCCGATGGGCCGAATGGCTTTTTCGCAGAGTCAGAATTCTATGAATCCATGGTTGGAAGTTCGTAGGTCCGGATATTTCCCTCCTGACTGACTGACCCACGCGGGAACAAACTAGCCCCCGGCCTGTTGACACGACATACGGGTTGGGGGAGTTCAGTCGGGATGCCCGCCACAGTTGTATAGCCTGCCGCGACGCCCACTGCAGTCGAATAGTCCGTTGGCGCCGGGGTGCGGGTGGCGGCCTGGGGGAGCTGGGGATGGGTGGGTGGGGGGGGGGGGGGGGGAGTGGGGAAGGAGGTGGAAGTTCGAGGGGAGGAATGGAGGAGGCGGCGTGGGAGAGCAGGTGGGGTCGAAAGTTGGAAGGATCTCTTGCTGAGGGTTGGTCTGTGGTCTTTCCCAGGGCAGCCAATCGCACTCACGGATCTCTGCCGACGTCGGATCCACCGGGTTCTCGGGAAGGGGCGGATCTCTGAGCTTGAATCATTACAGCTGCCCACATCGATCAAGAGATATTTACAACATTCCTGAGACTTGGAGAGAGATCATCCGACTGCCCACGTCAACTCAACCTCAAGCTCCTTATTTATGTATCTATTGTGAGATAAACAGTTTGATTAAATCCAATTGCGTGGGGTTTTTCTTTTAAGCAGATACTCTTCATTCTCTCTCCTTCCTGGGAAAAGCACTGTGGCCATTCCCAACATCCCAGAATTCAGAAGCGCCTTCCACTCTCACGGGATCTTAATGCCAGTCACTGTTACAGATTTGTCATTGTCCCAGATTGATCTGTGTCCGTACATCTCTTGTGTTTTCCAGTTACAGACGTCTGATTGAATTATTTTTCTTGGACAAATAGCTTTGGTGCTTATCTGGGAAGAATTTATAACCAGAGCCTTTATTTTTTGAAGGCAGCTTCTGTGATTCTTAACCTTGCGTGATTCTTAATCCTGTCATTCATGCAAAATTGCCCCTTACTGTCCAAAGACGTGTAGGTTAGGTGGATTGGCCATGCTAAATTGCCCCTTAGTGTCCAAGGTTGTGCAGGTTGGATGGATTGGCCATGTTAAATTTCTCCTTCGTGTCCAAAAATGTATAGGTTAGGTGGTTTGGCCATGCTAAATTGCCCCTTAGTGTCCAAAGATGTGTAGTTTAGGGGGATTGGCCATGCTAAATTGCCCCTTAGGTGTCAAAAGATGTGTAGGTTAGGTGGCTTGGCCATGCTAAATTGCCCCTTAGCTGTCCAAAGATGTGTAGTTTAGGGGGATTGGCCATGCTAAATTGCCCCTTAGCTGTCCAAAGATGTGTAGTTTAGGGGGATTGGACATGCTAAATTATCCCTTAGTGTCCAAAGATGGGCAGGTTAGGAGGATAGGCCATGCTAAATTGCCCCTTAACGTCCAAAGATGTGCAGGTTAGGTGGATTGGCCATGCTAAATTGTCCCTTAACGTCCAAAGATGTGCAGGTTAGGTGGATTGGCCATGCAAGATTGCCCCTTAATGTCCAAAGATGTGCAGGTTAGGAGGATAGGCCATGCTAAATTGCCCCTTAACGTCCAAAGATGTACAGGTTAGGTGGATTGGCCATGCTAAATTGCCCCTTAGTGTCCAAAGATGTACAGGTTAGGTGGATTGGCCATGCTAAATTGCCCCTTAGTGTTCAAAGTTGTGCAAGTTAGATGGATTGGCCATGCTAAATTGCCCCTTAGTGTTCAAAGTTGTGCAAGTTAGATGGATTGGCCATGCTAAATTGCCCCTTAGTGTTCAAAGTTGTGCAAGTTAGATGGATTGGCCATGCTAAATTACCCCTTCGGTATCCAAAGATGTGCAGGTTAGGTGGATTGGCCATGCTAAATTGCCCCTTAATGTCCAAAGATGTACAGGTTAGGTGGATTGGCCATGCTAAATTGCCCCTCAGGTGTCCAAAGATGTGCAGGTTAGGTGGATTGGCCATGCTAAATTGCCCCTTAGTGTCCAAAGATGTGCAGGTTAGGTGGATTGGCCATGCTAAATTGCCCCTTAGTGTCCAAAGATGTGCAGGTTAGGTGGATTGGCCATGCTAAATTGCCCCTTAGTGTCCAAAGATGTGCAGGTTAGGTGGATTGGCCATGCTAAATTGCCCCTTAGTGTCCAAAGATGAGCAGGTTAGGTGGATTGGCCATGCTAAATTGCCCCTTAGTGTCCAAAGATGTGCAGGTTAGGTGGATTGGCCATGCTAAATTGCCCCTTAGTGTCCAAAGATGTGCAGGTTAGGTGGATTGGCCATGCTAAATTGCCCCTCAGGTGTCCAAACATGGGCCAGGAGTATTGTGTGCAGTTTTGATGGCCTTTGCAATGTCCGCCTTGATGCGATTGAAGGCCGAGCGGGCCTCTCCCGACAGGGGAAAAAGGATGGATTTGATAAGCGGACGGGCCTTATCCGCGTAATTAGGGACCCACTGGGCGTAGTATGAGAAGAAGCCCAGGCATCTCCTCAGTGCTTTAAGAGTGGTGGGAAGGGGAAGTTCCATGAGGGGGCGCATGCGGTCGGGATCGGGGCCAATGACCCTGTTTTCCACCACATATCCCAGGATGGCGAGGCGGTGAGCGCGGAAGACACACTTCTCCTTATTGTAGGTCAGATTTAGGAGAGCGGCCGTGCGGAGGAATTTGTTACGGTTGGCGTCGTGGTCCTGCTGATCATGGCCGCAGATGGTGACGTTATCCAGGTACGGGAAGGTAGCCCGCAGCCTGTTCTGTCCACCATTCGGTCCATTTCGCGCTGGAAGACCGAGTTGGTGACGCCAAAGGGAACCCTAAGAAAGTGGTAGAGGCGGCCATCCGCCTCGAAAGCCGTATATTTGCGGTCCTCCGGGCGGATGGGGAGCTGGTGGTAGGCCGATTTGAGGTCTATCGTGGAGAACACCCGGTATTGCGCAATCCGATTGACCATGTCGGATATGCATGGAAGGGGATACGCATCCA
>NW_027590871.1:140000-153118 GCF_964213995.1 Mustelus asterias
AGGGAGGGAGAGAGGGAGATTGAGAGATAGAGAAAGAGAGAGCAGGAGACACAGTGGGGAGAGGGAGAGGAGGATGATGGAGAGATACGGAGAGAGGCAGAGAGAGAGAGAGAGAGAGATGGATGGACAGAGGGAGAAGGAGAGGCAGGAGAGAGAGAGAGAGCAGGATAGAAAGAAGAGGGAGGTGGAGAGAAGATGGGCGAGAAAGCAGATGAGTGGGAGAGAGAAATGGGGAGGGAGAGAGAAGGTGGAGGGGAGAGAGTGAAGGTGGAGGGGAGAGAGTGAAGGTGGAGGGGAGAGAGTGAAGGTGGAGGGGAGAGAGTGAAGGTGGAGGGGAGAGAGTGAAGGTGGAGGGAGAGAGTGAAGATGGAGGGGAGAGAGAGAAGGTGGAGGGGAGAGAGAGAAGGTGGAGGGGAGAGAGAGAAGGTGGAGGGAAAGAGAGAGAAGGTGGACGGGGAGAGAGAGAAGGTGGAGGGGAGAGAGAGAAGGTGGAGGGGGAGAGAGAGAAGGTGGAGGGGGAGAGAGTGAAGATGGAGGGGAGAGAGAGAAGGTGGACGGGGAGAGAGAGAAGGTGGACGGGGAGAGAGAGGTGGAGGGAGAGAGAGAGAAGGTGGAGGGGAGAGAGTGAAGATAGACGGGGAGAGAGAGAAGGTGGAGGGGAGAGAGAGAAGGTGGAGGGAGAGAGAGAGAAGTTGGACAGGGAGAGAGTGAAGGTGGAAGGGAGAGAGAGAAGGTGGAGGGAGAGCGAGAGAAGGTGGAGGGGAGAGAGAGAAGGTGGAGGGAGAGCGAGAGAAGGTGGAGGGGAGAGAGAGAAGGTGGAGGGGAGAGAGAGAAGGTGGAGGGGAGAGAGAGAAGGTGGAAGGGGATAGACGGGGGGACTGAGGGACAGAGAAAGAGCGGAACTGAGGGTGGAGGGGGAGCGGAGCAGGGGAGGGGGTGGAGGGGGAGGGGTGGAGGGAGCGGGGAGGGGGTGGAGGGGGAGTGGTGGAGGGAGCGGGGAGGGGGTGGAGGGGAGGGGGAGGGGGTGGAGGGGAGGGGGAGGGGGTGGAGGGGAGGGGGTGGAGGGGAGGGGGAGGGGGTGGAGGGAGCAGGGAGGGGGTGGAGGGAGCAGGGAGGGGGTGGAGGGGGAGAGGGGGCGAGGGGGAGGGGGAGAGGGGGCAGGGGGGAGGGGAGGGGGAGTGGTAGGGGGGAGGGGAGGGGGAGTGGTCGTGGGGAGGGGGCAGGAGTTGCTGCAGACTGGGTGATTGTGTGTGTGAGCCGCAGAGAGAGGAGGACGCCAGCAGAGAGAGAGAGAGAGAGTGCGGTCAGAGCCGGGAACTTCTCCCACCCGACCAGACAGGTAAACGGGGCAGGAGGCAGTGTCGGAACGGCCAACCGTCTGGGTGCGGGTCGCGAGATACCCCCACCCCATCCCCCAATCCGGGGGTGGCCAGGGGGGGAAGCGGGGGGGAGGAGGGATGTGTAGGCCTTTTACCCCTGAGTCAGCATCTTGTCAGCCTGCCCGTTAGGCCTGTGCAGGAGCGAGGGGGTGCCGCACTGCCGAGGGCGTCACCATTCCACAGAGAATCCCTACAGTGCAGAAGGAGGCCATTCAGCCCATCGAGTCTGCATCGATCACAATCCCACCCAGACCCTATCCCCATAACCCCATGCATTTACCCTAGCTAGTTCCCCTGACACTAAGGGGCAATTTAGCACGGCCAATGCACCCTAACCAGCACGTCTTTCGGACTGTGGGAGGAAACCGGAGCACCCGGAGGAAACCCACGCAGACACGGGGAGAACGTGCAAACTCCGCACAGACAGTGACCCGAGCCGGGAATCGAACCCGGGTCCCTGGTGCTGTGAGGCAGCAGCGCTAACCCACTGTGCCCCCGTGGCACCCGCATGGAGAGGCACCTCATTCGATGGTCCAGACCCACAGGGGGCACTGGGAAGTCCGAAAAGGAGGGGGGCTCCCTCTGGGGTGTGCTGAGCCTGTATTCGAACCCCTCCTCTCACTGCCCCACCCCCGCAACCCTCCCCCCGACCCCCTCACCGTCCCCCACAGTCCAAAAAAAAGCTTAGAAACAAAATCCATAAGGCGATTCATATTATTGTCGGGGGTTGGGGGGGGGGGCAATCGTGGGTTCCCGCCAAGCGCAACATGGCTTCCGCACGAACCACTGTGCCCCCCCTTAACCCCCCCCCCTCCCCGCTGCCCCAACCTCGTTCCGCCGGTATAGGAATATTTCCCCGGCGAGGGGCATGGCGGGGGATAGAGGGCAGAACGGAACGCCGAAACCTTCCGGAATTTTCCGAGTGGATTTCGGGAGCAGAGGGGCACGGGTTGTGCGGGGGAGGCGGGGGGAGGTGAGGAGGGAGGGAAGGGGAGGTGGGTAGGGGGGTGGGGGGGTGTCGGATGGAGGGAAGAGAGACCGGGGATGCTTGGGATGCGGGGAGCGGGGAGGAAAGGTCGTCTGGAGGCAGCTCGTGACGCCTGCTGTTGTTGAACAACTGGGGTGGGCGGGCTGTTGGGGGGAGGGGCGATGACTCAGCAGAGCTTTGGCAAATCCGCAATCTCCCTGCTGACTGCGTGTTTCAGAATCGGGGAGGGAGAAGGGGGGGGGAGGCGGGATCTGACTGTGAAGCCACACCCAGTCGAATTGCCAGTCAAATTCCTGCTGCGTCTTTGGAAGGGGGAGGGGGAAGGAGGAGGGAGGGGCGGGGGCGACATGCAAGAGGAGTGACCCCCCCGCTCCCCCATCTTTTCCACTTAGGGAGCGAAGGGAAACACATCTGGTAATTCCTCTACAGAAGGCATCGCCACTGCGTGTAGCCGTCTTTCTCCCACATGGGAGAGCGCATACCAGAGATGGATAAGGTGCAGCGATCCTGGTTAACTTGCCTCTGGTGCCATCCATCTCAAGAGCTGCCAGCCCCTGTTCGTTAATTTTAAAAAATTTATTAGTGTCACAAGTACGGTTGACATTAACACCGCAATGAAGTTACTGTGAAAATCCCCTGGTCGTCACACTCCGGCGTCTGTTCGGGTAACACTGAGGGAGAATTTAGCACGGCCAATGCACCCTAACCAGCACGTCTTTCAGACTGTGGGAGGAAACCAGAGCACCCGGAGGAAACCCACGCAGACACGGGGAGAACGTGCAGACTCCGCACAGACAGTGACCCAAGCTGGGAATCGAACCCGGGTCCCTGGCACTGTGAGGCAGCAGTGCTAACCCGCTGTGCCACTGTGCCACCCCAGTTTGATATCTGGCGCGGATATGATGGACTGAATGGCTTTAAACTATGCTGTAGGTCTCTGCAATTCAGCGTTCTGCCGAGGGCCAGTGTAGGTCAGCGAGAAGGCGGGGGGAGGGGGATTCAGGCTTGCCCCTTTAGTATCCAAAGATGTGCAGGTCTGTGTGGAGTCTGCACATTCTCCCCGTGTCTGCGTGGGTTTCCTCCGGGTGCTCCGGTTTCTTCCCACACTCCAAAGATGTGTCGGTTAGTTGGATTGGCCATGCTAAATTGCCCCTTAGTGTCCAAAGATGTGTAGGTTAGGTGGATTGGCCATGCTAAATTGCCCCTTTAGTATCCAAAGATGTGCGGGTTAGGTGGATTGGCCATGCTAAATTGCCCCTTAGTGTCCAAAGATGTGTGGGTTAGGTGGATTGGCCATGCTAAATTGCCCCTTTAATATCCAAAGATGTGCGGGTTAGGTGGATTGGCCATGCTAAATTGCCCCTTAGTGTCCAAAGATGTGCGGGTTAGGTGGATTGGCCATGCTAAATTGCCCCTTAGTGTCCAAAGATGTGTGGGTTAGGTGGATTGGCCATGCTAAATTGCCCCTTTAATATCCAAAGATGTGCGGGTTAGGTGGATTGGCCATGCTAAATTGCCCCTTAGTGTCCAAAGATGTGTGGGTTAGGTGGATTGGCCATGCTAAATTGCCCCTTTAATATCCAAAGATGTGCGGGTTAGGTGGATTGGCCATGCTAAATTGCCCCTTTAATATCCAAAGATGTGCGGGTTAGGTGGATTGGCCATGCTAAATTGCCCCTCTAGTGCCCAAAGACGTGCTGGTTCGGGTGCATTGGCCGTGCTAAAGTCTCCCTCAGTGTTACCCGAACAGGCGCCGGAGTTTGGCAACTAGGGGATTTTCACAGTAACTTCATTGCGGTGTAAATGTAAGCTGACTTGTGACTCTAATAAATAAACTTTAAAGCACCTACCTATTCTAACCCCATTACGTAGCACTCGGTCCGTAGCCTTGTGTGTTGGGGTGTTTCAAGTGTTCATCAAAAGCTTCTTCAATGTTGTGAGGGTTCCCGCCTCTCCCACCCTTTCAGGCAGCGATTCCCAGATTCCCACCACCCTCTGGGTGGAAAAGTTTCTCCTCAAATCTCCTCCACATTTACTGTCCCGTTTCTTATTACTAATATTCACTGTCTGAATGTTATCTATTCAATCCCGACTTTTAAATCTTTCTCTATCCTCATGCCTCTCTAACTTTTCAGTGCACATATAACGTGGGAAAGGTAGAGTAAGGACCCATCGAACACTCACAGGACAGGTACAGCACGGGGTTAGATACAGAGTAAAGCTCCCTCTACACTGTCCCCATCAAACACTCCCAGGACAGGTACAGCACGGGGTTAGATACAGAGTAAAGCTCCCTCCACACTGTCCCCATCAAACACTCCCAGGACAGGTACAGCACGGGGTTAGATACAGAGTAAAGCTCCCTCTACACTGTCCCCCATCAAACACTCCCAGGACAGGGACAGCACGGAGTTAGGTACAGAGTAAAGCTCCCTCTACACTGTCCCCCCATCAAACACTCCCAGGACAGGTACAGCACGGGGTTAGATACAGAGTAAAGCTCCCTCTACACTGTCCCCATCAAACACTCCCAGGACAGGTACAGCACGGGGTTAGATACAGAGTAAAGCTCCTTCTACACTGTCCCCCATCAAACACTCCCAGGACAGGTACAGCACGGGGTTAGATACAGAGTAAACTCCCTCTACACTGTCCCCATCAAACACTCCCAGGACAGGTACAGCACGGGGTTAGATACAGAGTAAACTCCCTCTACACTGTCCCCCATCAAACACTCCCAGGACAGGTACAGCACGGGGTTAGATACAGAGTAAAGCTCCCTCTACACTGTCCCCCATCAAACACTCCCAGGACAGGTACAGCACGGGGTTAGATACAGAGTAAAGCTCCTTCTACACTGTCCCCCAACAAACACTCCCAGGACAGGTACAGCACGGGGTTAGATACAGAGTAAACTCCCTCTACACTGTCCCCATCAAACACTCCCAGGACAGGTACAGCACGGGGTTAGATACAGAGTAAAGCTTCCTCTACACTGTCCCCCATCAAACACTCCCAGGACAGGTACAGCACGGGGTTAGATACAGAGTAAAGCTTCCTCTACACTGTCCCCCAACAAACACTCCCAGGACAGGTACAGCACGGGGTTAGATACAGAGTAAAGCTCCCTCTACACTCTCCCCCATCAAACACTCCCAGGACAGGTACAGCTCGGGGTTAGATACAGAGATGTGTTGATGGGGTCTTTCTCTCTCTATCTCACTGCAGGTTACTCCCTGGACAATGGTTGGCCAGAGGTTGTTGCTCCTTCTTCTGCTGATGGCAGTCACTCAGAGTTCAGCGAAGAGTAAGTGTTGCCCTCGGAGTCACCCTTCCTCCTCACTCCCCACCTCCTCGCCTTTCACCACCTCCCGCCCAGCCTGCCATCCTGAACCCTGGCTCAAGATGGCGGCTCACCCACCACCTTTTCGGGGGGGTCATTTAGGGGTGGGCAACTCATTTCTGGGCCCTGCCTCGTGGGGCAGTGGGGTTAGCATCCCTGTCTCCGAGCCCAGCAGCTCGGGGTTCAAATCCCACCCCAGGATTTGAAAGCCGAGGAATTTGATTATGTGACCCAGTCGCATCAGAGGCTGTCCTCCCAACGGCACGTCGTTGCTCCCGTGTGCATGCATTAACGATACGGGTATCGGACGATACGGTGCTCGGAGCCACCATTATGTTCACCGCCGCACTCAGAGCATATGCATGGGAAGATCCCATCTGACATTTGATTTCCACACAAGCAGTGCTCAACCGCTTCCCTCCACCATCTCATTCATAACGCGATCTAACTGTTCGAGGATATTGAGTGGGAAACACTTCCAAACACGCCAATGGCCAGCGGTCAGAGCTGGAGAGACTCCTGGTCAGCCATGTTTGATGTAGAGTGGCGCCCCGCCTCAGGCTATAAGGCCCCTGGTGACTGACTGTTTGAGTGTGTGTGTGAGTGTGTGTGTGTGTGTGAGTGTGTGTGTGTGTGTGAGAGTGTGTGTGTGTGTGTGTGAGAGTGTGAGTGTGTGTGAATGTGTGTGTGGGTGTGTGTGGGGTGTGTGTGTGGGTGTGTGTGTGTGGGTGTGTGTGTGTGGGTGTGTGTGTGGGTGTGTGCGTGGGTGTGTGCGTGGGTGTGTGCGTGGGTGTGTGTGTCAGAGTGTGAGTGAGTGTGTCAGTGAGTTGTCAGAGTGTGAGTGTGTGTGAGTAAATATGTCAGAGTGTGAGTGTGTCAGAGTGTGAGTGAGTGTGTCGGTGAGTGTGTGTGTCAGAGTGTGAGTGAGTGTGTCAGTGAGTTGTCAGAGTGTGAGTGTGCGTGAGTAAATATGTCAGAGTGTGGGTGTGTCAGAGTGCGAGTGAGTGCGTCAGTGAGTGTGTCAGAGTGTGCGTGAGTGTGTGTGAGTGAGTGTGTCAGAGTGTGAGTGAGTGTGTCACTGAGTTTGAGTGTGTCAGAGTGTGTGAGTGTGTCAGTGAGTGTGTGTGTCAGAGTGTGAATGAGCGTGTTAGAGTGTGAGCGAGTGTGTCAGTGAGTTGTCAGAGTGTGTGTGAGTGTGTTAGGGTGTGAGTGTGTCAGGGTGTGAGTGGGTGTGTCAGGGTGTGAGTGTGTCAGAGTGTGAGTGGGTGTGTCAGGGTGTGAGTGTGTCAGGATGTGAGTGTGTCAGAGTGTGAGCACTCACTGACCTGGGGTGTTTCTCTCTCTCCCTCCAGCCCAGTTGCAGTGCTCCAGGCTGCAGGAGGAGTTGAGTGTGTCAGGGTGTGAGTGTGAGTGAGTGGGTCAGAGTGTGAATGTGTCGGCGAGTGTGTCAGAGTGTGAGTGTGTCAGTGAGTGTGTCAGAGCGTGCGTGAGTGTGTCAGAGTGTGTGTGTGTCAGAGTGTGTGTGTGTCAGAGTGTGAGTGTGTCAGAGTGTGTGTGTCAGGGTGTCAGTGTGTGTGTGTCAGTGTGTCAGAGTGTGCGTGAGTGTGTCAGGGTGTGAGTGTGTCAGTGTGTGTCAGTGAGTGTGTCAGAGTGTGAGTGTGTCAGAGTGTGAGTGGGTGTGTCAGGGTGTGAGTGTGTCAGGATGTGAGTGTGTCAGAGTGTGAGCACTCACTGACCTGGGGTGTTTCTCTCTCTCCCTCCAGCCCAGTTGCAGTGCTCCAGGCTGCAGGAGGAGTTGAGTGTGTCAGGGTGTGAGTGTGAGTGAGTGGGTCAGAGTGTGAATGTGTCGGCGAGTGTGTCAGAGTGTGAGTGTGTCAGTGAGTGTGTCAGAGCGTGCGTGAGTGTGTCAGAGTGTGTGTGTGTCAGAGTGTGAGTGTGTCAGAGTGTGTGTGTCAGGGTGTCAGTGTGTGTGTGTCAGTGTGTCAGAGTGTGCGTGAGTGTGTCAGGGTGTGAGTGTGTCAGTGTGTGTCAGTGAGTGTGTCAGAGTGTGAGTGTGTCAGTGAGTGTGTCAGAGTGTGCGTCAGTGTGTCAGTGTGCGCGTGAGTGTGTCAGGGTGTGAGTGAGTGTGTCAGAGTGTGAGTGTGTCAGTGAGTGTGTCAGAGTGTGCGTGAGTGTGTCAGGGTGTGAGTGAGTGTGTCAGAGTGTGAGTGTGTCACTGAGTATGTCAGAGTGTGAGTGAGTGTGTCAGGGCATGAGTGTGAGTGAGTGTGAGCACACACAGACCCAGGGAGTTTCTCTCTCCCCAGCCCAGTTGCGCTGCTCTGTGAGAGTGTCAGGGTGTGAGTGTGAGTGAGTGTGTCAGTGAGTGTGAGTGAGTGTGTCAGAGTGAGAGTGTGAGTGAGTGTGAGCACACACTGACCCAGGGTGTCTCTCTCTCTCTCTCTCCCCAGCCCAGTTGCGCTGCTCTGTGAGAGTGTCAGGGTGTGAGTGTGAGTGAGTGTGTCAGAGTGAGAGTGAGTGTGTCAGAGTGAGAGTGTGAGTGAGTGTGAGCACACACTGACCCAGAGTGTCTCTCTCTCTCTCTCCCCAGCCCAGTTGCGCTGCTCTGTGAGAGTGTCAGGGTGTGAGTGTGTCAGAGTGTGAGTGAGTGTGTCAGAGTGAGAGTGTGAGTGAGTGTGAGCACACACGGACCCAGGGTGTCTCTCTCTCTCTCTCTCTCTCTCCCCAGCCCAGTTGCGCTGCTCTGTGAGAGTGTCAGGGTGTGAGTGTGAGTGAGTGTGTCAGAGTGTGTGAGTGTGTCAGAGTGAGAGTGTGAGTGAGTGTGAGCACACACTGACCCAGGGTGTCTCTCTCTCTCTCTCTCCCCAGCCCAGTTGCGCTGCTCTGTGAGAGTGTCAGGGTGTGAGTGAGTGTGTCAGAGTGTGAGTGAGTGTGTCAGAGTGTGAGTGAGTGTGTCAGAGTGAGAGTGTGAGTGAGTGTGAGCACACACTGACCCAGGGTGTCTCTCTCTCTCTCTCTCCCCAGCCCAGTTGCGCTGCTCTGTGAGAGTGTCAGGGTGTGAGTGTGAGTGAGTGTGTCAGTGAGTGTGAGTGAGTGTGAGCACACACTGACCCAGGGTGTCTCTCTCTCTCTCTCCCCAGCCCAGTTGCGCTGCTCTGTGAGAGTGTCAGGGTGTGAGTGAGTGTGTCAGAGTGTGAGTGAGTGTGTCAGAGTGAGAGTGTGAGTGAGTGTGAGCACACACTGGCCCAGGGTGTGTGTCTCTCTCTCTCCCCAGCCCAGTTGCGCTGCTCTGTGAGAGTGTCAGGGTGTGAGTGAGTGTGTCAGAGTGTGAGTGAGTGTGTCAGAGTGAGAGTGTGAGTGAGTGTGAGCACACACTGGCCCAGGGTGTGTGTCTCTCTCTCTCCCCAGCCCAGTTGCGCTGCTCTGTGAGAGTGTCAGGGTGTGAGTGAGTGTGTCAGAGTGTGAGTGAGTGTGTCAGAGTGAGAGTGTGAGTGAGTGTGAGCACACACTGACCCAGGGTGTCTCTCTCTCTCTCTCCCAGCCCAGTTGCGCTGCTCCAGGCTGCAGGAGGAGTTGAGCGTTGCCAGTGGGGGCACAGTGGTAATGCCATGTAGCTTTAACTGGACGGGGCTGCTGCCAGAGGACCCACGGGTAGCCTGGCAGAAGGAGGTGGTGGGTGCTTCGCCCCTGGTGGTCCACCAGCGTGAGCGATACGAGGAGAACAAAAGCCAGGACAGAGAGTTTACGGGACGCACCTCGCTGACCTCCAGCTGGTTTGAGAAGAGAGACGCCACCCTGACCCTGTCGAGAGTCTCGGAAAACGACACAGGTCTGTACCAGTGTCTGATCATCAGCCAACAGCCTCACAACATCGAGGTGTGTGCCAACGTCCAACTCACCGTCAGCCCAGGTGAGAACCGGATCCCGCGCCCTGTCTGCCCACAGTGCCAGCCTGACCACCCCTCGGCCATTCCACTGTGGGAGGCGTCACACACTGCATTATTCCAACTTCCCTTCCCCCACTCCCTCCCTCTCTCCCTCTCTCCCTCCCTCCCTCCCTCTCCCCCTTTCTCCCTCCTTCCCTCCCTCCCTCCCTCTCTCCCTCCTTCCCTCCCTCCCTCCCTCTCTCCCTCCCTCTCTCCCTCCCTCTCTCCCTCTCTCCCTCTCACCCTCCCTCTCTCCCTCTCTCCCTCCTTCCCTCCCTCTCTCCCCCCTACCCCCTTCACTCCCTCCATCCTCCCTCGCTCCCTCCCTCTCTCCCTCCTTCCCTCCCTCTTACCCCGCTCACTCCCTCCCACCCTCCCCCTCCCGCCCTCCCCCCTCACTCCCTACCTCCCGCCCTCCCCCCTCTCACTCACTCACTCACTCCCACCCTCCCGCCCTCCCGCTCACTCCCTACCTCCCGCCCTACCCCTCTCTCACACCCTCCCCCTCACTCCCTACCACCTGCCCTACCCCCCACTCACTCCCTCCCCCTCACTCTCTACCTCCCGCCCTGCCCCCCTCACTCACTCCCTCCCTCCCTCCCACCCTCCCTCGCTCCCTCCCTCTCTCCCTCCTTCCCTCCCTCCCTCTCTCCCTCTTACCCCCCTCCCGCCCTCCCCCTCACTCCCTACCTCCCGCCCTCCCCCTCACTCACTCCCTCCCTCCCTCCCACCCTCACCCTCACTCACTCCCTCCCCCCTCACTCCCTACCTCCCGTCCTCCCCCCTCACTCACTCCCTCCCTCCCTCCCTCCCCCCCGCCCTCCTGCCCTCCCTCCCGCCCTCCCTCCCTTCCTCACCATCTGCTGTGCCTTCCCCCTCTCTCTCTCCCCCTCTCTCGCTCCCTCTCTCCCTCCCTCCCTCTCTCCCTCTCTATCTACTTTCCCTCTCTCTCTCCCCTCTCTCTCTCTCTTTCCTCCTCTCTCCTCTTCTCTCTTTCCCTCCATTTCCCCCCCCCTCTCTCTCTCCCTCCCTCCCTGTTCGCTCCTCCCTCTCTCCACTTTCACACCCGCTCTCGCTCTCCCAACCCTCTTTGCGTTTCCTCTCTTTCCCCGATCACTTTTACTCTCACTCTCTCTCTCCTTCCTCTCCCTCTTCCCCCCTGCCATCTGCAGAACTCCCCCACCTTTGGGTGCCATTAGTTTGGGAGAGTGGGTGGGTACTGTGTGTGGGTGGGGGTGGTTGTTTTGGAGGGGGGGTTATTGTGTCAGGGGTGCGGGCTGAATGTGGGTAGTGTGTATTGCCCTGGGGTGCGGTGTGTATTGCCCCAGGGAGGTATGTATTACCCCGAGGAGGGGGTACTCCCCGGGGGGTGGGGGGGGGGGGTATATTGCCCCAGGGGTGTATTACCCCAGGGAGGGTATGTATTACCCCGGGGGGGGGGGGGATGTGTATTACCCTGGGGGGTGTATATTGCTCTGGGGGGGGTGGAGTATTACCCCAGGGGGTGTGTATTGCCCGGGGGCATGGGTGTATTTGCCCGGGGGGGGGGGGGGGGGCGGGTGTATTCTCCTGGGGAGTGGGGGGGGCGGTGTATTGCCCTGGGGGAGGGGGTGTATTACCCGGTGGGGGGGGACTGGTGGTAGTCGGGGGGAAGGGGTGGCGACGCAAAGACACTAACTCCGGCGCCATTTTGTCTCCTCTCGGCAGGTGCGGCAGACGCCATGACGGTTCCCAGCATGCTCCTGCTCGCCAGCCTGGCGCTCACACCCCTCTGCAGCTGACAGGGGGATCCCCTCACCGCAGGTCAGTGCCGGGACACTGGGTGACCCCTTGACTCTCTCGACCCCCTCAACCCGTTGACCCCTCGGTCCCATCGACCCCGGTCCCGCCCGTCTGCCCCCCATCCCCAATCCCCCCGTTCCCAATCCTCCATTCCCCAATCCGCCCCATTCCCCAATCCTCCCCGTTCCCCAATCCCCCCCATTCCCCAATCCCCCCCATTCCCCAATCCCCCCCGTTCCCCAATCCCCCCGTTCCCCAATCCCCCCCATTCCCCAATCCCCCCCATTCCCCAATCCCCCCGTTCCCCAATCCCCCCAATCCCCCGTTCCCCAATCCCCCCCATTCCCCAATCCTCCCATTCCCCAATCCCCCCATTCCCCCCATTCCCTAATCCCCCCGTTCCCCAATCCCCCCGTTCCCCAATAAACCCCCATTCCCCAATCCCCCTGTTCCCCAATCCCCCCATTCCCCAATCCCCCCATTCCCCAATCCCCCCGTTCCCCAATCCCCCCATTCCCCAATCCCCCCAATCCCCCCCATTCCCCAATCCCCCCCATTCCCCAATCCCCCCATTTGCCAATCCCCCCGTTCCCCAATCCCCCTGTTCCTCAATCCCCCCCATTCCCCAATCCCCCCCATTCCCCAATCCCCCCAATCCCCCCCATTCCCCAATCCCCCCATTCCACAATCCCCCCCATTCCCCAATCCCCCCGTTCCCCAATCCCCCCAATCCCCCCGTTCCCCAATCCCCCCATTCCCCAATCCCCCCGTTCCCCAATCCCCCCGTTCCCCAATCCCCCCATACCCCAATCCCCCCGTTCCCCAATCCCCCCATTCCCCAATCCCCCCGTTCCCCAATCCCCCCCATTCCCCAATCCCCCCGTTCCCCAATCCCCCCCGTTCCCCAATCCCCCCCATTCCCCAATCCCCCCAATCCCCCCGTTCCCCAATCCCCCCATTCCCCAATCCCCCCCATTCCCCAATCCCCCCATTCCCCAATCCCCCCATTCCCCAATCCCCCCCATTCCCCAATCCCCCCGTTCCCCAATTCCCCCCATTCCCCAATCCCCTCCATTCCCCAATCCCCCCATTCCCCAATCCCCCTGTTCCCCAATCCCCCCCGTTCCCCACTCCCCCGTTCCCTGATGCTCCCTCCCCTCACACCTCCGAGCTTTGAGCCTCCATCCTTGCCCCTCACTCCATCTTCCCCTTCCCCACAACATCCCATCAACCCCCCCTCCCCTTCCCATCTCCCTCTTCCCATTTCCCCCTCCCCATTTCCCCCTCCCCATTTCCCTCTCTCCCTTTCTGCATCCCCATTCACTCCCTCCACCACCGACGCAACCGTGTGTACCATCTACAAGATGCACTGCAGCGACTCACCAAGGTTCCTTAGGCAGCACCTTCCAAACCCGCCACCTCTACCATCTAGAAGGCCAAGGGACAGCAGACACATGGGAACGCCACCACCTGGAGGTTCCCCTCCGAGCCACTCACCATTCCAACTTGGAAATCTATCGGCCGTTCCTTCACTGTGGCTGGGTCAAAATCCTGAAATTCCCTCCCTAACAGCATTGTGGGTGTACCTACACCACAGGGACTGCAGTGGGTTCAAGAAGGTGGCCCACCCCCCCACCTTCTCAAGGAGGTGGCGGCGGCCGAGTGATATTGTCACTGGACTAGTAATGCAGAGACCCAGG